>NW_022436986.1:17346428-17532964 GCF_009761245.1 Sapajus apella | reverse complement strand
TTTCTTTCTTTCTTTCTTTCTTTCTTTCTTTCTTTCTTTCTTTCTTTTTTAAGTTAAATACAGTTTATTTAAAAAAAAAAAAAACCCATTCACAAAATGTAATTTGAGCTGCAGAACAGCTCATGTTAACTGCATGGCAGTGATAATGAAGTACAGTGGCTCAGATAAAGGTCTTCACAAGGACATTCCTTTCTGCCATGAACTTGGACAGATGGGTTCTGACTTCTTTCTTTTGTTTTTTTTGAGACGGAGTCTTGCTCTGGGAGCCTCACTCTGTCTCCAGGCTGGAGTGCAGTGGTGTGATCTTGGCTCACTGCAGCCTCTTCCTCCCGGGTTCAAGTGATTCTCCTGCCTCAGTCTCCTGAGTAGCTGGGACTACAGGCTCGCGTTACCACGCCCAGCTAATTTTTGTATTTTTTAGTAGAGACGGGGTTTCACTATGTTGGCCAGGATGGTCTTGATCTCTTGACCTTGTGATCTGCCTGCCTCAGCCTCCCAAAATGCTGGGATTACAGGTGTGAGCCACCACCCCTGGCCCTGAGGTTCTGGTTTCTAAAGTTCCTGGAGTCTTGGTAAAGTTACTCTGCTATGCATTCCCTGCAGTGGTTAGTCAGCTATGATTGTAAACTACTGGAAATTAATTTGCTAAGCAGATCTGTATCTTTAGCAGGACTCTGAAGGTATAGATCCAACCTCTAAGAAAATTGAAATCTACCACAAACTATGATAAATTAGACAAAAGAAGTAGCTATTTTTTAGTGCCCGCTGGGGGACTATTACCAAAATTTGGTCTAAGAATGTTATATCTTAGTTGGATTATTGGGGGGAAATAAAAATTTAAAGAAATAGGAACAGTTAGTGAATACCATTTAGATATATTCATTAGTAATAGAAAACATGTTATTGCATTTTCAAAAACAAAGGCCAGCAATTTATAGGAAAAATCATCTAAGAAATTTACTTACGTATTACAGGAGTTTGGTAGGGTAGGCCCACTGAAGAGATCAATTTTTAGTTTGGGTTTTTATGCTAAACATGGATTGATAAAGGGGAAGTAGGCCCAGAAGGATTTTTATTCTTGGGTAATCATTATTTATTTTCTTTTTTAGCAAACTGATGTTTTTAATTTTTATGGTCTGTTTTTAGTGTTGAACCACTGATGAATAATTTTTTCTGTTTGTAGTACAATGGTGGTTTTGATATTGAAATCAGAGCAGAATCAAACAGTGATTTTTCAACTTCATGTCAAATCCAGTGGGCACATGTTTGACAAGGGCAGTTTTTAATTAAAGATGTGGTCCTGACTTAATTATTTGCCAAGGCTTACCTTTATATTTATTCTTTTTCAAAAGTGCCTGCAATATCTTGATGTGTCGGTCCTGGGCGAGCTAGTTCCTAGGTTGTGTGAACTGATCAGAAGTGGTGTAGGTCTTGGAACTAAGGTAGGTGTACTTTTCTCAAGAGTAAGTGTGTATCTTCATTAGTTTTGGCCGTAAAGATATAACAGCCATCATGTTTGAAATTTATGTTTTACCATAAAAGTTAATATTATTGTACACTAACCATTTTGTTTTTGTGGTTGCACTGATAACTGAAAACATGTAACTGGTTCAAGAAATAAAACATGTAACTGTTCAGTAAGTATTGTGTTAACTTATTTAGTGGAATCATTTCTGTTCTCTGGTTGCCATGCACATGACTCTGGGTTGTCATTCATTAGCAGTTCATGGAAATGCACACTCAGTTATTAGGGCCTGGATTGTTTTAGGTGGCAGTTGCATTTTTCACAGAGGGATCAGCATGTTTGAATAGAAAAATGTCCTAGTTTTCAAGATGTTTGAAGGATCAGACACCACCACCCTTTTAACAACAAATTAATAACTAACATTTTTTCTTATGACAAAATTAACACTTTTTCTGGTATTTTAAAATTTTAGCATTTATATATCAGGAGAAAGTTAAAATAAAAATTGTCTAGAATTTTGCCATGCAGAGATAACTGCTGTTAATATTTTGGAGTGTTCCCTTCCAGTCTTTTCTGCACATGTATCTGCAGTGTCCTCTTCTAATGGCCATATGATACTCCATTGTATGGATGTAACGTAATTTATTTTACTTCATCAAAGAACATCTGACTTATTTTCAGTTTTTGAAAAAATATTAAAGCATATCTGAAGATATTTGGTTAAATTTCTAGAAATAGAAATGTTAGCACAATGATGAACAAGATGACGTATTTTGCTTTTCCAGAAGACAAGCAATTTTCTTTCTTTTTCACAATGTCTGAGATCACCCATCTTTCACTTGGAAGTTTAGAAAAACATCTCTGCATTACTAGTTTAAGAGTTCTATATTGAATCCTGGAGGGGGTATTAGGCTTCATGTATTTTATATCTTTAAGTTTTTAGCACCTAAGTCAGTGGTTTGGTGGGTAGAACATTGTGACCATCAGTTTTAGACCTTTGCTTTTGTAACCCCATAGGGCGGCTGTGCCAGTGTCATTGTGTCATTAACTACTCAGTGTCCTCAGGACCTAACACCTTACTCAGGTGAGTTTGTCAAATGATGTGTGGTGATATTTTTGCATGGCCTTGTCTTGTGTGATAGGGTTTTAAAAAGGGAAAAATAATTATTCAGACCTGCTTGTGATGCTGTGTGCTTTTACTCCCCTCAGTCCCCTGATCCCCTCATTTCTTTGTCTACATGAGGTGGAGGGTTTATCAGGTTTAGCAACTTTTCACTGTTCATAAACATTTGATTATTTTTTAGTGGTATAAGGAGGAAAAAGTATCCTCTATTCCATAGGACTTACTTACCATTGATAGCTGATTTTACATCAGCATTTTTCTCTTCTTAGATTAGCTTCTGCACAGGACTAATGTTCTTTATATACCTGGCTCTCATTTTTGCAACATTTTCCACGATATTCTAGACACAGTTTAATTTTAACTTATATCAGGTGAAAGGAAGCAAATGGATATATAAATATAATGTTCAGAGATCTAAACTATGGAGTAAATCAGATGTTAATTACACAGCTAGGTTTGTTTGGGTTCTGGGAACAGAGTGGAACATTTGGTAAACCAAGTATCAGATTTTCTTCTCTTTATTTCTGGTAGGTAAACTTATGAGTGCTTTGCTTAGTGGCCTCACAGATCGGAACAGTGTGATTCAGAAGTCCTGTGCGTTTGCCATGGGCCATTTAGTTCGGGTGAGTTAAAGTTCTTGCTTAGTTAAATAAAACTTTTTGAGTTAATAAACTTAAATAAAACAGTTATAAAGAAATACCTAGGTTTGTTTCTTTTTCAGACCTCACGGGATAGCAGCACTGAAAAACTCCTGCAGAAGCTGAGTGGCTGGTATATGGAGAAAGAAGGTACTTTTTTTTTTTCTATTTTATGTCTTTAAGTTTAGATGTTAACAGCCCAGTGGAACAGTACAGAGTGGGTCTTACACTCCATGATTTTATGTGCTTTGCTAGAAACATTTGTTTCTTTTCTTTTTCTTTTTCTTTTTTTTTTTTTTTGAGACAGTGTCTGGCTCTGTCGCCAAGGCTGGAGTGCAACAGTGCTATTTCGGCTCACTGCATCCTCAACCTCCTGGGCTCTAGTGATTCTTGTTCCTCAGCCTCCTGAGTAGCTGAGACTACAGGCACGTGCCACCACACCCGGCTAATCTTTGTATTTTTTTGTAGAGTTGGGGTTTCACCATGTTGCCCAGGCTGGTCTCAAACTCCTGGGCTCAAGCTATCTGCCCATCTTGGCCTCTCAAAGTGCTGGGATTACAGCTGTGAGCCACCATACCCTCCTGGAAACATTTCTAATTGATTTTACCTGTTTGCTTTTTGTTTTGCTATTACAGGAGTTGAACAATAGCCTGTTTATGTCTGTTACCCTTAAAAACAATAAATATAAAGATTTTGGTTTCTCCTTTTCAGAACCTATCTACAAGACCTCTTGTGCTTTGACTATTCATGCTATTGGACGATACAGCCCTGATGTATTAAAGAATCATGCAAAAGAAGTCCTGCCTCTGGCATTTTTAGGCATGCATGAAATTGCTGATGAGGAGAAATCCGAAAAAGAAGAATGTAACTTATGGACTGAAGTGTGGCAGGAAAATGTACCTGGTTAGTAGTGGTGCCTGTGTTAAACCTGCTTTTTAGGAATCACAGCTATATCACAATAAATGTCTATGCATTTACTTGCATTCCTTATTCATAAACTCCTCTAAAGTTACTTTCCCAGAACCTTAACAACATGCATTCCATTTAGTTTTAACTTCATCCAAATTGCTGAGTTCTAAAGGTTGGCACTCAGGATTTTTGTCTTTACTCATTCATCACTGCCCACATGAGAGAATATAAACTCTCTGAGCAAGGAGAGCTTTACATTTTTAATTGAGAGTGTGAATTTATGTGGCCTTAGAGTATTATTTTTCAGTCATTTTCTAAATGTGTTTTTCACCTTGTCACGTATTAATGGATGATGCCCATTTGTGTGATAACCTCTTGTGGGCACTGAAGTTCAAAGTTCTACTACTGTGAGAATAAGCCATACCACCAACACACTTTCTCTCCCTTTGAGAGAGTGATGTATTTTAACAGTTGAGAATCATGCTTTTAGACTATTCGTCACTGACATTTTTTCAGACTTAGAAAAATCAGTTAATTTTTCTTGTCACTTAAAGGTTGTTCAATTTTCCTTTTTATAACCCAGGTTCTTTTGGTGGCATTCGATTATACCTGCAGGAGTTGATTACTATTACCCAGAAGGCTTTACAGTCTCAATCCTGGAAAATGAAAGCCCAGGGTGCAGTTGCCATGGCATCAATTGCAAAACAAACTAGCTCTCTAGTACCTCCATATCTGGGAATGATACTTACTGCATTGCTGCAGGGCCTGGCTGGAAGAACATGGGCAGGAAAGGTAAAGGAACCATTCATGCCCAGTTAAAGAAATTCTGACTTCATCTTTCATTTTCCTTAATAAGAATCTGATTATGTGTAACTTCTGTTGGATTATTTTTGTGAACCAGATTTCCTAGGCAGTGGGAAGCTTTGGGTAAACCTTGCCTGATTAACTGTGGTATTTCCTCTCAAACTGTAACCTACGTGGCCTTGTATAATGGACAGTAATACTGGAGATAGAGACATTTTTCATATTCAACCTTCCAAGTTATATATTAAACCAACTTGTCCTCATTTTGTACCTGTTGACCTCATGAACAGATCAGAATTGGGCATATGTGAAATAGAGTAGCAAGGTGGACTGCTTCTAAACCTGGGGCTGAAGATGCCCATCTCTGGGACCTGTGAATTAGTAACAGTTATTTTTTTACACAAGCGCTATTAGTAGGATTCTTACAGTGAACACTCAGTGGGAAACATGAGATTGTGACAGCATAATGATCTTTGTGTTGTCAATAGTGGCTCATGCAGCACTGAAGTAGTACTGGACGGGGAGTTAGACAACATTCTCATGCTCTGGTTGACACTGTTGTCTGTGAGACCTTGGTCAAATCAGCTGTTTAGGCTTCTATGAAATGGGGATGAAGATAATTATCCTGCGTCCATGGTTTGGAGTAAAACTTGGTGAATGTGCTTAAAATTATGCATTAAAGATATGGTGACTTGTTAATTTTTGTTGTCATAAGAATTCCTAAGGTAATTTTAATCATAGTGTAGAGAGTATAAATGACATGTTTGGGCCTAATTGTATCCATCTTTCAACCCCATAGGAAGAGTTATTGAAAGCCATTGCCTGTGTGGTGACAGCTTGCAGGTAAATGTCCTTTCAGTGAAGATGCCATTTCTTAAACTGAACCTGAAAGCTGCAGCGTTTATTAACTTCTGATGCTTTTGTGGATCCTGTAGTGCAGAGCTGGAGAAGTCTGTGCCCAATCAACCTAGCACAAATGAAATTCTTCAAGCTGTTCTGAAGGAATGTAGCAAAGAGAATATCAAATACAAGATTGTAGCAATCAGCTGTGCAGCTGATGTCTTGAAGGCCACCAAAGAAGACAGATTCCAGGAGTTTTCTGACATTGTCATACCTCTCATCAAGAAGGTAATACGGCCTGTATCCTCAGTTCTGGTTTACACTTTAAAAAGTTAAAAAATTGTTTTCCCCTATGACCTAATTATTAGGATTAGTTTAGCTGCAAGTAGCAGAGAAATTCCAAAATATGGCCTTCAACAAGATAGATGTTTGTTTCTCACATAGCATTGGGAGCATCACAAAGCATTCAGGTATTCTGGCTCTTTACAGCTCCCAGCTCTGCCATTTCTAGGGTGTGATCATTGGCCTCATGGTCCACAGTCTGTTTGTGTTCCAGGCAGGAATGCAGAAGAGGTGAAGCAAGGATGAAGGATCACAGTGGACATGCCAGTTCTCTCTTGAGGAGAGTTTCAGGGCACTGCTAGACAGCACTTTCACTTACATCCATCCCGTTGGTCAGTACTTAGGCACACCTGGCAGCAGACTGAGTCTTCATTCTGGATGTCCATTTGCCTTCCATGGGAGAAGGGGAAGGTGGATTTGGTAGTGAATGAACAGTTTTTGTCAGAATCAGCTTTTCCTTGCAAGCCTGTACAGAAGCCACCCCAGCCATCCTAAAGACAAGAAGTTCAGTGTGCCATGTGAATTGCCTCTGCCACATAGTGGAGGATTTGGGTCAAAAAATGACTCAGGTTTCGTGTGGAAAATGGAATACTCATTTTTTAAATTTGGGCACTGGTCCCTCTGAAAAAGGAGTGTAGTTTACCTATTTATTTGTGAAACGTGAAATATTTTAAGTAACATTCTTATTTCTTATTGCTGCTAATTTGCAGTTGTTTTCTTTCAGTAATAAGACTATTTAAATAATTTTCATTACAAACATAGTAATGGGATATGGTTTTGGGAGACTTGTGTTTTAAGTTGGTTACATCACCAGTGACCAGACCAGTTGATTCTCTTAGCCTCTGTTTCCCTATCTATTAAGAAAAGAGTTTGGATTTAGATCATTACTGAGTTTCTTCCATCTTTAATATCTGATTCTAACATAAGTCTTCTTATATTATGCTCAAAAGACTACATATGGAGTATTTTTTAGCTTTTGTTTACAGATTCCTGTAAAGTATTTCTTGAATTTATTAGAAGTACAGTATTCTGGTTATAAATTCTTATTGTAAACAGGGAAGCTTATGGTAGAGAATTTACCGTTAACTCTTGGTTAACGTCTCCTGCTCTGGTACCCTGATAGCTTTAATAGTATACCTGTAACTTTGAAGAAGAAAATATTAAATTTTCTTTTCTTTTCTTTGATATATCCTAGAATTCACTTGAAAGCAGTGGAGTCCGGACAACCAAAAATGAAGATGAGAATGAGAAGGAAAAGGAGCTCCAGCTGGAATATCTGCTGGGTGCCTTTGAAAGCCTGGGCAAAGCCTGGCCCCGAAACGCAGAGACCCAACGTAAGCGCCAGAAACCACATTTGAAGAAGTGCTGTAACCAGAGGTTACTTAATGAGAGCAAAGATTTTCTGTATGACAAGTTATAGTTATTGTTTCTTATCGAGCCTGATTGATTAGTAATGAGAATTATCCAGTGGAAATTTTATGTCTACATGAGCATGTCATCTCACTGGTCATTGTACCATTGCAGCTAGGGCTGATGTAAGAAAGTGTCACAGACTGGGTGGCTTAGCAGAAATTTATTCTCTCACAATTCTGGAGGATAGAAGTCTGAGATCAAGGTGACAGCAGGGTTAGTTTCTTTGAGACCGCTCTCCTTGGCTTGGGAATGGCTGTCTTCTACTTGTGTCTTCACGTGGTCTTTGGTGTCTCTGTCCTATTACCTCTTCCTATAAGGACACGAGACACACTGGATTAGGGCCCAACTCATATGACCTCTTTAAAGGCCCTACATTCTGACGTACTGGGGGATAGAATTTCAACATAGAATTTTGGGGGCGCAGTTCCACCTGTAATAACCATGATACATTTTATGCAGCTAGTTTGATAGATAGAAGAGTTCTGCTCGTCTTCTTGATGATCATAGCTCTATTCTGAGTAATCCACAAAGTTAATTCATGGGGTTTCTTTGCCCTAAAATGAATGGCCTTGTTACCAAGTGTTCAGTAAGCAGGCAAAATCCCTGTTTCAGTGAAAAACTCATTACTATTTGGACAATTTTCAGAACTGGACGTGTATTTCCCAAAGATTAAACAGTAAACCTTTATTATTGGATTAGGTGGCAGTTAGTTTGGAGTCCTCTGACAGGGCCTTAACCTTGGGATGATGCTACCCTCTACACTTGATCTTAGCCAAAAGGCCAAGAAGTGATGATGCTACCTGTTAAGTTTGCTGTGTGTTGGGTCCTACAGTGCATCCCACTGAAGATCTTAGTATTCTTTGTTTGAGACAGGGTCTTGCTCTGTTGCCCAAACTGGAGTGCAGTCCTTGGCAGCCTTTACCTCCTGGGCTCAAGTGATCTTCCCGCCTCAGCCTCCCAAATATTTGAGTCTACAGGTGTGTGCCACACCGCCCACCTAATTTTTTTTTTTTAAAGAGGTGAAGTCTTGCTATGTTGCCCAGGTTAGTCTCAAACTCTTGGGCTCAAGTGATCCTCCCACTTTTTGGCCTCCCTCCCAAAGTGCTGGGGTTATAGGTATGAGCCTCCATGCCCAGTGACAATACTATTGAATGTTATAAAAGGTATTGTTGATTATTTGTGATTGGCTATGTCTAGAGTCAGAGTTAAGGTTCTCTTTGAGCCCTGCCATCCTTTGTGTGAACTTACATATTTGCTGTGTTTATAGGAAGGGTTTCTCAGAAGATACAAATTTGTAAGTGGTCTTATTTCTTAATATTATGTTATAGACTGCAGTGGAAGTCCACTAATATGACACCATAGAGACTATTAACTCTTCTTTGATAGGTAGAGAAAATTAAAGTAGGGAATTATATGAGAAACGTGATACAAACATAAAGCAGTTTATTTTAATATAAGACATGGAAATGTGCATTTATTGAGAACCAAGGACTTTTCTTTAAGAACTAATTGTTACCCATTGGCTTCTCATATATATTTACAATTTCTGGGCTTTGTTTCTTAAAAACAGAGAAAGTTCAAGCTCTTAAGAGGCAATCCTAGTGCAGAATTCTAGATTTTTTATTTCCTCCCCCCATCTTTACATTTGTTTGAACCCTACTAAATCCTACAGTAATTAAAAATAACTTTTTTGTTGAGTTTTCTGCTGATTCATCAGTTGGCATAATATTAATTATATAATTATAATAACAGTTGCGATTGGCATAACAGGTTTATGATAAAGCACTGTTGACTCTCGGTAAACCTGCAAATTGCAGAAGCTTGTGAGCATCTAGAGAGGAGTGCCTGGCCTCCAGAGTTCTCCTGTCTTTGGCTGTCATTCCCAGAGTTTTGAGGGGCAAAGGGAGTATGATTAAAATGCTTTCTTGGTTCCCTGGAGGATCATATGCCTTGAAAGTGAATATTTGTGAACAATTATATTGCACCTTTGTGGGGACAGTTTCTGATCAAGGAAATTTGTTTGGGGATTGAGTGCAAAGTCATGCTGAAGTTTTGGAGGAAGTTTCAGTGGCTTTAATTAAAGGTATTTATTGTTTTATTTCTCTTTCTCCTGCTTTTCTCTTTCTTATCCTCCCCACCTTCCCTCTTTCTGTGTTCCTCTCCCTTTCTCTTGCTCTCTCTGTCTGTCCCTCATGTATACTATCTCGCTCTTTTATACTCTTCTGTGCTCTGTCCCACCTTGTTTTTTTTTCCCCAGGTTGTTATCGTCAGGAGCTGTGCAAATTGATGTGTGAACGGCTAAAACTCAGCACGTGGAAAGTGCAGCTAGGAGTGCTGCAATCAATGAATGCCTTTTTTCAGGGGTAAATTGCTTCATGGTTCAGTTCTGAATTTTGTTCCCCCCCTGCAGCATTTTCTATATAATTGATGGAATTTTTATACATTTAAAAACTAGTAGCCAAAATGACAATGATACATACAAATAGAAATTGTGACAGGAAAGTTTTAGACTGTTTCTTAATAATTAGCATTTATACCTTGCTTTCTGATTTGTATAGGTTAATGCTTTTGGAAGAAGAACATGCAGATCCTGAGGCTTTGACTGAAATTCTGCTTGAAACTTGTAAATCAATCACATATTCTTTAGGTGAGTGTAGTAAACTAAACTGATAAGGGAGTCCTAATTTTAAAGCTAAGGAGCTGAGCTTCAAATATTTCTTATCTTCTCCTAGGAACTAAATTTCTGAAACAACTACTGGACTCTGCTACTTAATATACTCCATGTGTACCCCTTAACTGGAACATTTAAATCTGGAACTATAACAGGATTTTAGCATCCAGTTTAGAAAAACCTTCATCAAGTATTTTTACAAAATTGTTATTTGAAAGTAAATTCAAACTTACAGAACAGTTGCAACAACAGTACATATAATACTCTGCAGTATGTATACACTTTACCCTGTATCATCTGTTAACATTTTGTGCCATTTGCTTTGTCATTTGGACTTCTATATACATGTTTTTCTCCTGAACCATTTGAAAGTATTTTCTTATATCAGGTCCCTTGTTCCTCAGTTATTTAGTGTGCCACAGTACAGTGATCAACTTTAGGTAGTAAACATGGATGCAGTTTTTAAAAGCAAATGTTTAGTTCATATTCTGGTTTGTTCACTTGATTTGGTAATGTTCTTTTATTTTTATTTTTTTTTTTTGAGACAGAGTCTCGCTGTGTCACTCCGGCTGGAGTGCAGTGGCGTGATCTCGGCGTACTGCAACCTCCACCTCGCAGGTTCAAGCAGTCCTCCTGCCTCAGTCTCCCAAGTAGCGGGGATTACAAGTGTCCACTATCACGGCCTGCTAATTTTTGTATTTTTTTTTAGAGATAGGGTTTCACCATGTTGGCCAGGCTGGTCTCGAACTCCTGAACTCAAGTGAGCCACCCACCTTGGCCTCCCAAAGTGCTGGGGATATAGGCATGAGCCACCACACCCAGCCAGTAATGTTCTTTATAGGATTTTTTTTTCCTCCCCTCCATTAGGGAATCCAGTCCAGGATGATGATGATGATGATGATGATGATTGAGATAGGGTCTTGCTCTGTCACCCAGGCCAGAGTTCAGTGGCGCCATCTTGGCTCACTGCAACCTGTGCCTCCCAGGTTTAAGTGATTCTCCTGCCTCAGCTTCCCAATTTTTGTATTTTTAGTAGAGACAGGGTTTCACCACGTTGGCCAGGCTGGTCTCGAACTCATGACCTCAAGTGATCTGCCGGTCTTGGCCTCCAGTTCAGGATTATTTATTGAATTTTGTTGTCATATCTTTTTAGTCTTCTTCAATCTGGAACACTTCCTCAGCCTTTCTTTATCTTATGACATTGACAAGTTTGAAGAATAAAGTCCCCTGGACTTCCCTTTCTGAAGAAAAAAAAAAAAACAGAATGTTTCTCATTTAGTGTTTGCCTGATATTTTCTCATGATTAGATCCAGGTTATGAATTCCCAGTTGGGATAATTACATAAGTGATGTGTCCGTCTCACAATAAGAGGCACACAGTGTCCATCTGTCATCATTGTGATGTTAATTTTGATTACCTGGTCAAGGTATTATCAGTTTTCTCTGCTGGATAGTTACTGTATTTTCCTTTTGTGACTAATAAGTAGCCTGTGGGAACAGACCTTAAGATCATTCAAATAATGTTCCTCTTCTTTAAAATTTCTTGTCTAGATTTAGCATATTTATCTGTTCCTGGCATTGATTCATAGATTCCTTCTCCCTTCAAATGGTTTATAATTTCTTTTTCCAAATCTAATTTGTTACTCAAATTGTTCCAGATTTGGCCAGTGGAAGCCTTTTTAAGCTGACTTCTGTGTCCTTTGACAGATCACCGTCATTCCTTGTAGCACTTCTGTGCTTTGTAGCATAACAAGATGATACAGGTTCATCTCATGTCTACCCTGCTTTGGGCTTGGTTGTGTGTTGATTTTTTTGGTAGACAGTTTCACTGTGAACCAGATGCCATGTCAAAGAGTGGATGCCAAGGAAGCATGTTTCAGTTGCCATTGCTGGCGGTAACATGCTTTTACAGATAAAGAATTGGCAGCCAACAGACTTACCTTTACTGGGTTCCAGGTATCCCTGATCAGCCTAAATACTGGGTCATATAATGTTCTTTGGTAAAATGAGGAGGGTCATGCAGACCTAAGGATTGTTCTTATGTGTGATGTGAAGATGATTTTGTATTTGAGATATTGTTTTTGATCTCCCACTTCTAAAATGGATCTTTTAAATATTGCCATTTGTTGTGGTGATTGGTATATTTGGCTGGCAGGATTTTGTTTTCCCAAAGTAAAGACTGTGGACATTAGCACATTTCAAGTATTTGTTGATAATTAGCAAAGGGAAGCTTCCTTTAAAAAACAAACAAACAAACAAAAAACAAATATTTTTGGTTTTTCTACAGTTGTAATTTCTGGCCATCTTTCTTTCAGTAGGACAGATTTAATCTTGGAGGTTGTGTTTTTCAGGCATGCCATATGAACTGTTGATTTTTCTTTTTAGAAAATAAGACCTACTCATCTGTGAGAACAGAAGCTTTATCTGTGATAGAATTGCTACTTAAAAAACTTGAAGGTAAGTTCTTGATAGTTCTGATTGGAGGACCACAAAGCCATGGGGCATATGTTTTAGAATTTTTTTGTTTCATTTTTGCTTATACTATAAGCATATACTCTGAAATGCAAATCAGTATGTATGCCCATGCAAGAAGAATGGACAAAGCCAAAACTATTAAATTTTACTAAATATTTAAGCTGAGTACTCTTTAAATTTATATATTTTTAATATGCTATTAAGCTATAGTTAAAGTAAAAACGTTTTTGTTTTCATCATGAATCATGATTTAATCTTGGTTAATTACAGGAAGTAGTTGGCAGTGGCATGTGTACATGCAAATAAGCAGAATGACACACTGAAAAGTGGAGTTGGAAAAGCATTTTAACAGTTACCTACCTGAGCCATCAACTCTGATAGTAACAATTTTCTTAATCTTCTCCTCCCCCAACCCCTTTTTCTTTTGATTGTCTATCAGGGGGTTGAGGCGGGGGGGAAACTGTTAGCATTTTCTCCAGTGGTGTATCTGTTATGGATTTCAAAAGGAGGACCCTCTTCTTGTCTCTGTCTCTCAAATTGTTTTAACTTCATGGATTAAGAATATAGAAGATGGAACCATTTTCCCTGTAACCTTGTGTGTTTGCTCTTTTCTACTTTTATGTCTGGTCTTAGCAATTTAAACACCTTTCTTAGACCTCCATTAAACAGAACTTTTAGACCCAGTAACACTAAACATCTCCCAACCCCTTTTTTCCTTGTTGAGATAAAAGAGCTAGGCACTTAGTCGTATTACCAAATTCTGAGTTTGGCAGATAGGTGCTAATATAGTCCAGATGAGGAAAATGAGGCTGAAGGCAAGCTAAACTTGCTTGAAGCCACATTGCTAGAAACTGGCAGAACCTTGTAAATAAGATTTACGATTTGATAGACTTTTATTTTCTAAAAATTTCAGTGTGTATGTATTCTCAGGTGCTTTCCTTAAAGAAAAGGGAGACACTCATCTACTTAATCTGACCTTGCAATTATGAAATTTCTTACGTTTTTTTTTTTTTTTTTTTTTTTTTCGACCATATCTTTTTGTTGTTGTTGTTTGAGATGGAGTTTCGCTCTTGTTACCCAGGCTGGAGTGCAATGGCGCGATCTCGGCTCACCGCAACCTCCGCCTCCTGGGTTCAGGCAATTCCCCTGCCTCAGCCTCCCGAGTAGCTGGGACTACAGGCACGTGCCACCATGCCCAGCTAATTTTTTTTGTATTTTTAGTAGAGACGGGGCTGACCATATCTTATGAAGTGGCCTTGCAATGGTGTTGTTGAAATGACTTTTTTGCTACTGTGTGCCTTGCCTTGATAATTCCTTCTTCCCACTATGCTTCAGTGTAGTAGTTTCTCTTTCTCCCACTGATACCCCGGGAAGGAGAGGAAACTCCCTGATGTGCCTCTAGGCTATTGTCAAGAATTAGGTTTCGAGATATCTGTCGGAACTTACAATGATTATGTACTCATCTGTTATCAAGAGGTTGCTTTGTATTTATTTGGGGGTTAGGATATGTTTAATTTTTTTTCTTGCTTGTTGCATAAGGATTCTTTGGGGTTTTTTCTTTTAGTTAGTTATTTTTTTTATTTTTTTTTTTTCATGCAGAATCTAAACAGTGGGAATGTTTGACATCTGAATGCAGAGTGCTCCTAATTGAGTCTTTAGCTACTATGGAGCCAGACAGCAGACCTGAACTACGGGAGAAAGCTGCGTTACTGAAGAAAACACTTGAACATCTGGAATAAATTAGAAGGGGAAGAAACAAACAAGTGCCATGTTCGTTGGGGGTTGAAATGGTGGTGTTCTTTGAAAAACCAAGTGGGGAAGAGTAAAGATTAATCTGTAGCATGCATCATTCCTTGGCTGAAATAAAAAGAAAAAGCCTTAAATTTTGTTCCTTATTAGCTTTATTTTACTTTATGTTTTTAAAGTATCTGGGCTGAGGAAGCTTAATGGAACCTTGGATGTTTGAGGGGTGGTTGTAAAGGAGACTGGCAGAAATAGTTATTAAAAGAGTTCAAGCTGTTATTAAAGGAGTTAATAGACAAAGTTGTGGAGCAAGCTGGATAAAAATCTTAGAGGTGCATTCATATTAGTTATTTCAGGGAGGGCCCTGTAAGTAACTTATTTTAACCTCCCTCTTACACACCTGAAGAAAAGGAAGCTGTGTCCTCTCAGAGGCTTTCTGAGGCCTGTGCCAAAGTCAGAACCCTGGTGTTTAATGTCTCCGGCCCTGGATACTTTATTTTACAGCCATCTGCCAAATCAGTGCTAACCCTGGCCTAACCAAGAAACTTCCAAGATGAGGTACCTTTAGGGTGGCACACAACAGTCCTTGTGCCAGAACTAAAGTGACCCTTACCATTGAGTTCCTGAAAGTCAGAAGCCAAACATTGTCTTGTCATGCTGGTTGATTGGAGAAAATGATTGTATAGCATCTTTACAAATGGAGAGGACAGATTTGGTCTCCATAGGATAATTCCAATCATCTTCCTTTTATAGGCAGATAAAGTAGATTAGGCCAAGATTACACTTTCTGTCTGTGTCTGTGGTTGCGAATTTTGCAAAAACAAAAACAAAATCGCAGACTGCCTTGGTTTAGACCATTTATAATCTCAGAACTGTAATGACAACTTAAAATTTCTGTTCACTTTTATGCTACCAGTATGACTTTATAGGGGAGAAGGAAAGCCTTTTAATTAGCCACTTGGAAATTACTCTTTTAAAAAATGCCTTTTCTCAAAATAATGAGATAAAATGATACCACTCCAAGTAAATCATTGCCGCCAGGGGTTTTCCTCCTTCCTTCTGTTGCCCATGCCCCTGCCTAAAAGTGAAAAAAGTAAAACCTAAGTGCTTATGGTAAACCGAGAACTCTGTAGCTTACCTTGGATTCCATAGCAGAAGAGTGGTTACATTCAATTCTGATCCTTATTGGCATTAACACCAGGAATCTCCATGTTTATTACTTTTTGTGGAAGCTCCATGTTTATTATTTTTGGTGGTCTCCATTGACCGATGTATTTCAAACTTTTTTGACTGCAAGTCATAATAAAAATAACTTTTTACATCATGACCCAGAACATGTGTTTGTGTGTGTATATTTGCGCATGCCTGAATATAAAATATTTAAAACATTTCATGAAATAATACATACTTAACTTTGTGATACCTTTTAATTCCTGCCCCCGGCCCCCTGATTTAATGCTCTTCAGACCCTCTAAATTCATTGCTTGACTCACAACTGGGTTGCTACTCACAGTTTAAAAAACACTGCCATAGATAGCACTTAGACTTGGCTGAATATGCTGCATTTGGGGATTGTTTCTGATTGAAAAGGGAGTTTACAAATACAAATTTAAGTGTTTATTACAAAAACATCCTCTTTGCTGATACTGAAATGTGAGTTTTAGTAGCATCATGAATTTTAAGGAGTCTTTCATGGATTTTCATTTGAGAATGGCTTTTGCTTGGGGAAAAATCAACTTCGGATGTTTTTTAGAAAGCTTATGGCCTTTTTTAGGATGTGGTGTTTTTCATATCACTATTTTCCCCTCCACCAAGTACTCTCTGACTTTCATTTGTGGTACCCAGGATATTCTTCCTCGGCAAGAATGCAATGCAGGTTGGGTATTTTCAGAAAGTAGGACTGTAAGGGCAAGAATTATACTCTCAGTCTATATCAAATGTTAACACTTTGTCAAATGCTGTGTTTTTTAACCTTTTTGTTTTTTAATATTGGGAATTTCCCTTGGTGCTGAGTGGCGCTGAGACACCTGAACCTTTGTGCTTAGGGCTGTTGAATTCCTGTACATTGGTTTAGCTTTCTAAGCACATTTCTAATTTGTACACTTAATGCCTTCATCTTGACCAGTAATCATTCATACAGCTAGTAATGCTAAATCATTGTCTCCCAATGGTGTGCATGTGTGTGTATATTTATTTAAAAGAGTTAATAACAGAACTTGTAATTGTGGAATGTTGACACTGGCGAACAAATGGCAAAAGGACTCATTCATGTTTATATCATCGGCCTTTGTTTTCCAGAGCTCCCTAAAACAGATTTTGATTCTTTTCTCCCTAGAAATAGTCAGTGCTGCCTGTCATACAAGCAACTGATTGGTAGGTTCTACTACTGAATTCCTTATTCCTGGAATTGGTGCACTAGATATATCGTCTCAAATGTACTGATATGTGAAAAGGAGATACTCAAAGCGTGGCAAGTTGAAAATCAGAATCATGAAAGTAGCATATAATTGTTATTCTGGTGATAAAGAGCAGCTGTTTCCTCAATGACTGTTTGTGTTGAATTTCTAATTCTGTGTGTCTGCCTGTAATACAGTCTACCCACACAGCAGAACTGCCACTGCATCCCCATTGCGTCCCCCTTCCATCTTTTACTGTGTACTTACTAACAAGGCAAAGAAAGAAATAAAGATAGGACCTCGTTGGTCTGTGCTCTGGTAGCAATTGCACTGTGTGCACACTGCCCTTCATGGGGGCATTTCTACCTGCTGCTGCCACGATATATTCATGCTGCTGGTTAAGTCCAGGGAGTTATTTTGACCTTGGCCTCATTGTAATGTACAAACTGTTGTTAAATGGATGTATATGTAACAGAATTTTGTATTTTATATGCGACTTTCACAGAATCCTCTGCAATATGTCCCAGCTAGCCAAGTGTGTGATATAGTCCTATTTGAAAGGAAAAAATCCCATCCGTGCCCAAGAAGATATTAAATGACAAATAAAAGCTGCATGATTTCTTCTTTTGAAGTAGTGCATTCATTTTTATTAATTCTCCAGAAAAACAGTTCAACTGCCAAGGCGTTCACTAGTTATACTTAAAAAAAAAAAAAAAAAACCCTACTGCCTGCCATACTCTGAGCTAACTCTAGTAAGTAGAAACTGCTGCTTAAATGTTTGGGAGTTCCAAGGCAAAGCAGAAACAAAAGGAAGACCCTGAACAACTGCCGTCAGATGCTTGGAGAAAGGGTATCAAGGAAACATTTGACTTGTTCATAAAAGCAATCCCTTTTGAACATACAGAGCACCGGAGGCATTTCTCCTTTTGACCAAGATTGAGATACGTGGCTACAGACATAAAATGTCAGAGGTACAAGCACATCCTATACTGTAAACTGCCAAGCAAATTTTAGACTGTGGAAGATGGCTTTGAAAGTGAGTTACCTTGCTTATTCTCTGGAGCAGCCAACAAGCCTACGCTGTTCTCTCCTGGTATGCTTTTCTTTTTCCTTTCAGGCAGTTTCCAAAGTAGCTTACTAGAGTAACACTTTTTTCTTTTTTGAGATGGAGTGTTGCTCTGCTGTCGCCCAGACTGGAATGCAGTGGAGCGATCTCAGCTCACTGCAACCTCTGCCTCCCAGGTTCAGGCGATTCTCCTGCCTCAGCCTCCTGATTAGCTAGGATTACAGGCTCCTGCCAACACATCCAGCTTATTTTTGCATTTTAGTAGAGATGGGGTTTCATTATGTTGGGCAGGCTGGTCTCAAACTCCTGGTACCAGGTGATCCGCATACCTCAGCCTCCCAAAGTGCTGGGATTACAGGTGGGAGCCATGGAGCTAGAGTAACTTTTTTTTTTTAAGAGAAATATTATAATGTTAAAATTAAGTTGGAAACAGCCAGCCTTTCAAACTGATGCTTTCTGAAAATTTTAAGTGTTTACCTTTAAAAATGTTACATTTATTTTACATTCAAATAGAATTGAAAAAGCTTTTATGAAAAAGATGAAGGACAGTGAGAAAGTACTTTAAAACCAATTTTGGGTATTAATAGTTAGATATATAATTCTGTTATGCTACTTTTGATTCCAATACAATATCTTCAAATACAATAT
Source organism: Sapajus apella (assembly GCF_009761245.1). Taxonomy (NCBI): domain Eukaryota; kingdom Metazoa; phylum Chordata; class Mammalia; order Primates; family Cebidae; genus Sapajus; species Sapajus apella. Next base: position 17,514,432 of record NW_022436986.1, on the reverse strand, counting down.
CTTTTCTGAACATCAGTATTTTTGAGTATTTGTTTTATTTTAGGATTGTAAAGATGCCCCACTGTTTCTTGGCCTTCAGGGTTTCCAGTATGATTTCTGCGGCCATTCAAATTGTTGCTCTCTGGATGTGGTGAGTAGTTTTTTTTCTGTCTCCTTTCATGATTTTTCCTATTTTTGGATTTCAGCACTTTGATCTACCTAGGTGTGCTTTTCTTCATATTTATCTTCAAGTTTTGCTTCAATTTTTGAATTTCTAAATGTATGCATTTTACCGAATTTGGGATTTTTTTTTTTTTTGGTCATTTACCCTAGTGTTTTTTTTCCCTATGCCATCTTCTCTCCTCTCTTTTTAAAACTCTAGTTAAACCTGTGTTAGATCTTTTGATATTGTACAGGTCCAAGTCATTTTCTTAAAATTCTCTTTAAGTTTACTGACTCTACCATGTTCATTCTGATAATAAAGCCCATCTAGTGAGTTTTTATTTCAGATATTTAAATTTTTCATTCTAAAGTTTCCATTTGGTTCATTTAAAACATTTTCTATTTCTTATCTTTTCATTCATTAACATAAAAAAAACTTAATGGAGCATAATTATAGTTGCTTCTGTGTTCTTATTGTTCTTATCTGATACTACACATCTGGATCATCTTGGCTTTGGTCTTTTTTGATTGCCTCCCCCAGGTCCTCAACATAATTTCCTGGTTCTTCATAAATCTGGTATTTTGGGATTGTATCCCAACATTCCTGGATATTGTGCACGTTATGTTGTGGAGACTCTGGACTGTTCCTCTGAGGAGCTGCTTTTCAATTTTAGCAGGTGATGAACATGGTTGGACTCAAACTGCCAACTATCTCCCCTTTGGTGGGTGGCTCAGATCTCAGTTCAGCCTTTTTTTGCAGGGGGCTGAGCTGTTTACAGTCTGCCGTGAACATAGGTAGTTCAGAGGTTAGTCACAGACTTGGGCAGAGTTACACATAGAAACTTGGGTTCTCCTTCTCTGCTGTTTTATTTCCAGTATTTCCCCCTTATTTTGTAGTGGGCTTTGCCTCCCTTAGCCTGGAGAGAAAGTGATTTTCAGTGGGAGCTGTAGCTGTTCTGTGCCATGCTCTGACTGTGCTTTAGCTTAAGGACAAAGCCACAAAGCTCCGAAACTCACCCCTTGCCGGCCCCTTCCATGTTTTTGCTCTCCGCCAAAATCTACCTGACCCTGACTCTAGAGCCTTAAGAAAATTGCTTTGCTTTTTAATGCAGTGTTTATAGTTTCTATATACAAGGTAGTCTTCTGGGAAGTTACTCTGTTGTACTGGACATAGAATTTGAGAATATTTGTTCTTTTAAAAAAACTATACAAAGCTAAACATACCCTTGCCATTTGATTGTACTCACTGATATTTATGCAGGTGAATTGAAAACTTTTGTCCGTGCAAAATCTGCACATGGATATTTATAGCAGCTTTATCCAAAATACCCCAAAATTGGAAGTAACCAAGATGTCCTTCAGTAGGTGAATGGATAAACTGATATATCCAGAAAATGGAATATTGTTCAGTGCTAAAAAGAGCTATCAAGCTATGAGAAACATGGAGGAAACATAAATTTGTATTATGCAATGAAAAAAGTCAATCTGAAGAGGTTACATGCTGTGTCATTCCAACTATGTGACATTCTGGAAAAGGCAAAGCTGTGGAGACAGTAAAAAGATCAGTGATTGCCAGGAATTGGGGAAGGGAAAAGTAAATAGAGCACAGGGGATTTCTAAGGCAGTGAAAACACTCTGTATAATACTATGGTCGTGAATATATCATTGTACATTTGCCCAAACCTATAGAATATACACCACCAGGAGTGAGCCTGAAGGCAAACTATGAACTTCAGATGATAACTGTATGTCAGTGTAAGCTCATCAATTGCAACGAATGTAACCCTGTGGTACAAGATGTTGATAGTGGACAAGGTTGTGCATGTGTGAGGGTAGAGGGTATATGGGAACTCTGTACCTTCCTTTCAATCTTGCTTTGAACTGGAAACTTCTCTAAAAAATAATGCCTATTTGAATTATGTTTTAGATCAATCTAAAAAAAATAATTTTTTTGTTTTTTTGAGGCAGAATCTGGCTCTGTTTCCCAGGCTGGAGTACAGTGGTGCCATCTCAGCTCATTGCAACCTCCGCTTCCTGGGTTCAAGCAATTCTCCTGCCTCAGCCTCCTGAGTATCTGGGATTACAGGCACCCACTGCTACATCTGGCTAATTTTTTGTTTTTTTAGTAGAGATGGGGTTTCCCCATGTTGTCCAGGCTGGTCTCAAACACCAGCCTCTGCCTCCATAAGTGTTGGGATTACAGGCATGAGCCATTTTTTCTTTTTTGAATCGGAGTCTCGCTCTGTCACCAGGCTGGATTGCAGTGACGCAATCTCGGCTCACTACAACCTCCAACTTTCTGGTTCAAGCAGCTCTCCTGCCTCAGCCTCCCTAGAAGCTGGGATTACAGGCAAGTGCCACCATGCCCAGCTAATTTTTTTTTTTTTTTTTGTATTTTTAGTAGAGATGGTCTCGATCTCCCAACCTCATGATCCACCTGCCTCGGCCTCCCAAAGTGCTGGGATTACAGATGTGAACCACTGTATCTGCCCCCCCCCTTTTTTTTTCAGATGGGGGGGTCTCTCTGTTGCCCAGGCTGGAGTAAAGTGGCGTGATCCTGGCTCACTGCAGTCTTAAACTCCTGGGCTCAAATTGATTCTCCTGCTTCAGCCTCCCAAGGCACATACCACTGTGCTCAGCTAATTCTTGTATTTTTTGTAGAGATGTGGTTTCACTATGTTTGTTGCCCAGGCTGGTCTCGAACTCCTGAGCTCAAATGATCCACCTGCCTTGGCCTTCCAAAGTTGGATTACAGGCATGAGCCACTGCATCTGGACTACACTTGAGTTTTAAGTGAAGAGGAGAATATGGGTAGGTAATTTTGCCTCTGATCAAAAAATTAGAGAGTTCAGGTTTTTAAAAGTTCTTCAAATATGGAGTGTGGAATATTGTATATTTATTTGCACTTGAAACCTCTGTTTGCTCTCGTTTGGATTCCTAGGCATTGGATTCTAGCTTATTCTTTTCTATGCTGATATGATCTTTCTAATTTGACATTGAATTATTCTGGCCATTTCAGGAATTTTAGAAATAGAGTTTCGAAATGAAAGTTTACATTGTTCAGAACTATTCTCCAGAAATCAAAAATGTAAGGGAAGAAGAAAAGTATGAAAAACACCTTTAGAAAATTTCTTTCAAAAAGGGAGGTTTCATATACTTCCTTTCCTCACACATCCACAACGTTGCCCACTATCAACATCTTGTACCACAGTGGTACATTTGTTGCAATTAATGAACTTACATTGACATATACTTATCACCTCTCTTGGGGTGTGCCCAGGTCCATAAGCCATAAGGCAAGCCACAATTCCCAAGCTGATTACAGATTCAGTGCAATTCCTATCAAAATGTGAGAGGACTGAAATTGTAGAAAAGGTACTCTATTATCACAATGAATTGAAAATAGGAATTAGTAAGTTAGTGAAACTGGGAATTTTGTAAATGTGGAAATTAAGTTACATGCTTCTAAATAACTAGTGTAACAAGAAGTCACCAAAAAAATTAGAAAATACTTTGAGATGAATAAAAATGACACAAAACTCCAAAACATATGAAATGCAGCAAAAGCAGTGTTTAGAGGGGAATTAATAACTGAAAACACATTTAAAAAAATAGACCATCTTACTAAAGTATAAATAATAATAATTAAGACCAGGTGCAGTGGCTCATGCCTGTAATCCCAGGAGTTTAGGAGGCCGAGGTGGGAGGATTGTTGGAAGCCAGCACCTCAAGAGCAGCCTGTACAATATAGTCAGACCATGTCTCTCTGAAAAATTTTAAAAATTAGCCAGGCACGGTAGCATGCACTTGTAGTTCCAGCTACCTGGGAGGCAGAGGTAGGAGGATTGCTTGAGCCCAGGAGTTCGAGGCTGCATAATTGCATCACTGCACTTTAGTCTTGGCGACAGAGTGAGACCCTGGCTTAAAACAAAACAAAAGACAAATCAGACCTATCCCAAACCTTTCTCTGGAAGCATCGGGGGTGGGGGTGGAGGGTGGGGAAGAAAGAGCAAATTAAACCTGAAGGGAGGAAATAAAGATCAGAGCAGAAATGATGAAATTGAGAATAGGAAAAAAAAAAAAAAATGAAACTGCAAGTTGGCTCTTTGAAAATATCAACCAAATTGTTGATCAGCAAATCTGTAGCAAATCTGACCAAAAAACAAACAAAACTCACTGAATTACTAAAACAGGAATGAAAGAGATATTGCTACTTGCTAATCTTAAAACATAAACCAGAATATAAAGGAATACTATGAGCAACTATATGACAACAAATTAGATGCAGCGTAGATGAAATTGACACATTCTTAGGAAGATACAAATCAAAAAATTAAATCTGACTCAGAAGAAATAGAAAATATGGATAGGCCTACAGCAAGTAAAGAAGTTGAGCTAGTACTCAAAAAGCTACCCACAAAGAAGTGAATTCTACAAAATATTTTAAAGAATGCCAGTTCTTTTTAAAATTTAAAACTTTTTATTTTTAAATTATAGGTACATAATAGTTATGCCTGTATATGGTATTAGTTATTTACGCACTCTTCTGAAAAAATAGAAGAAAATAGAAGACCAGTATTACCCTAGTACCAAAAATGGACAAAGACATAGATGAAAAATTAAACAAGCTACAGAGAGATTTCCCTTATAGATGTAAAACTTGTGAGCAAAATAATGGAAACTGAGTGAAGCAATATAGATAAAGGACTATACATCATGACCATGAGGCATTAATTTCAGGAATACAAGGTTTGTTTAATATGAAAATCAAATTATATAATGCCTCCTACCTATAAGGGAAAAAAGAAATCACATTATGATCTCAGATGCAGAAAAAGCATTTGATAAAATCCAATACCCCTTCATTTTATACACCCCCCCCCACACACACCCCACTGAAAGATTTGGAATAAAATAAAACTTCATCAACTAATAAGGTGGATCTACAAAAAACACACAGCTTACACCATAATACTACATGATACTACATAATAGGGTTAGATGATACTTAATGGGAAAAGACTGAATGTTTTCCCTTTAAGATCAGGAATGAGATAAGGATGTTTACTCTTGATACTTCTATTAAACATTATACTGGAAGTTCTATCTAGGGAAATCAGTCAAGTAAATAGAAGGCATCAAGATTGGAAAGAAAGAAGTAAATTAATGATATTTTCAGATAATATGTTGTATATAGAAAATCCTAAGGAATTCACTAAAATCCTGTTGGAACTTTAAATGAGTTCAGCAAGGTTGAGGATCAATTAATGATTGACTTTTCTAAGTTAATTACAAAAATCACTTATTTCTATGTTGTACCAATTTCTGTAAATGAAATTAAGAAAACTTTCATTTTTAATAGAAAATTATTCAAAATGAATTTTTAAAAATGAATTTAATGAAACACATGCAAAAATTACACTCTGAAATTATAAAATATTGTTGAAAGAAATTAGGAAGAGCTAAGTAAATGGAAAGACATCCATGCTTGTGATTAGAATACTTAATACTGTTAAGATGACAATACTGACCAATTTGATTTACAGATTCAATAGAAAACTAATTCTAAAATTGATGTGGAGTGCAAAGGACCCATAATAGTTAAAATATTTTGAAAAAGAACAAAAGTGGATTATTCCTCCTTCCTGACTTCAAAACTTAGTAAAAATCTATAGTAATCAAGTCTATGTGGTACTGGCATAAGATTGTACATACAGTTCAAAGGAACAGAATTAAGAGTCCAGAAATAAACCTTTACATTTATGGCAAATTGACTTTCAACTTGTGTGTCAAATTCACTCAATGAGGAAAGAATAGTCTTCAACAAATTGTGCAGGTACAACTGGACATCTACATGCAAATGAATGAAGTTGGACTTGTTTCTCACATTGCACACAAAATGAACTCAAAATGGACCAGACTTAAATGTAAGAGCAAAAACTGTTAAACTCTTAAAAGTAAATCTAGAAGTAAATCTTCATAACCTTGGGTAAGGCAAAGACTTCTTAGACATGATACCAGAAGCTCAAGTGACAAAAGAAAAAATATATAAATTGAACTCCATCAAAATTAACATCTTTTTGTGTTTTTACAGGACACTATCAAGAAAGAAAAAGCCTACAGATTTGAATAAAATATTTACAAATTCTATATCTGATAAAGAACTTGTATTCAGAATGTATAGAAAAAAACTTTTACAACTCAAAAAGACAACCTAAAGGACCTAGACAAAGGATCTGGATCGACATTTATCCAAAGAAGAGATACAGGTGGTCAATATATACATACAAATCAATACATACATACAAATATATACATACAAATCAATCACTATCAGGGTAACCACAATGAGTTGCCATTACAAACCGTCTAGAATGGCTATTAAAAAAAAGACACATAAGTATTGATAAGGAAGTGGAGAAATTGGAACCTTCAAGCGTTGCTGGTGGGAATGTAAAATGACACAGCTGCTTTGGGTAATAGTTTTGCAGTTTGTCAAATGTTTAAACAAAGTGTAACATATACTCAAGAGAAATGAAAACATCTGTCCCACAAAAAAATTATAAATGTTCATAGGAACATTATTTATAAAAACCAAAAACTGAGAACAACCAAAATGTTCAACGGATGACTAGATAAAAATTAAATGTGGCATATCTATACAATGAGATATTTGACATGTGTGATTATTTCATTCCTTGCCAAATATCTCATTGTGTATGGATATCCATACACAATGAGATGTTATTTGGCAAGAAAAGGAATGAAATAATGATTCTTGCTATTACTTGGATCAATCTTGAAAACATAAGGGAAAGAAGTCAAAGACCACACATTGTGTGACTCCATTTATGAGAAATGTTCAGAATAGGCAAATCTGTAGAAACAGAGTAGATTAATAGTTTCCTAGGGTTAAGGGGTTGGGGGAAAATAGAGAATGACTGTTAATGAGTGTGAGTTTCTTTTAAGGTTGATGTTCTAAAATTGATTTTGTGTCGGTAGCTGTACAACTCTGTGAATCCACTTAAAATTATTGGATTGTATACTTTAAATGGTTAAATAGTATGATATGTGAATTATATCTCAATCAAATGGTTTTTAAAAAACATTTGGAACATGTTGGGGCATTTTTGAATATAATTTGTAGATACAAAAACATGTTATTGGTTATTTTCTATCCACACTACTTGTTAAAATATGTTAGTAAATCATGTTTCCTGGAAAAAAAACCCCAACATATGACATCACACATTGAAATGACTAAAATCAGAGTGACAAAATAAAGCATTGGCACAGATGTGGATCAAGAGGAGTTATATCGCTAATGGGATAGTAAAATAGGACAGCATCTTTGAGAAATGGTTCAACATATCATATGAAGTTAAGCATACACTTGTACTATGACCCATAAATTTCACACCAGTGTATTTACCTAAGACAAATGGAAGTCTGTGTTTGCACAAAACTCATAAGTAAATATTTATTGTAGGCCAAAACTGAAAACCATTAAAATGTCTATCAAATAGTGAGTATACAAACAGTTGTAAATCTACACAGTGGAATACAACTCAGCAATAAAAGAAATGACTACATAAACATAAAACATTTTGGTAAGTGAAATGACTGCATGCTACACATAGTTCTATTTATGTGAAATTCTATATAAGGAAAAACTATAATGACAGAAGTGAGATCTGTAGTTGGGGGCATGGGGTTAGGGGAGGTCATTGACTGTAAATAGGCATAAGGGATCTTCTTGGTTAAGAATATTCTACATCTTGATTTGGTCATAATCCAAATTATGTCTCTATCTTAAAACAGTTCTCTATTGTCCACAGAATTAATTTCAACTTAATATGGCATTAAACCCATTTATGATATCCGTACCATCTCCTCTTGAAGTCTTTTAAGTAAGTTTATGCTTTTATCTGACTATTTTTGGCAATCAAAATGACTTTCAAATGCAAGAATGTGCTAAACTAGAAGTTCTGTGTTTAGAAAATAAGGCTCTGGAAACTTTGTTGTTTACCATTTATTTCCAGTGTGTGCTTGGGATCTTTTTTGGGGGGCGGGGGAAGGAGAGTGATCCGGAGAGAAGCCTCTGGCAACCAAAGTTAAGGAGATTGAGGCAGAAATAATTTGATAACGGTTTATTGGAAGTCAAATGTAAGTGTGAGGACCAACTTGGGAAGGTACACTAACAAAATTGGGCACGGTCTGGAGTCAGCTTCAACTTGAAAGGCTTTTCTGGGAAAGTTCAGGAGCGGGGAGGAGCACTCCTCAAATGGAAGTTGTCCTTTTTCATTGGTGATTACAATAAAAAGGTTGCAGTCATTGGCTACAGATGATAACGTACAAGTTAAAATGTTCTATGTGCAAGACAAGCAGTAAAACTGCATGATTCAGAAACAAATCAGTGTTCTTTTCAATGTCAACAGGTTACGTATTCATCAGTACTTCAACAGTAGGAGGAACTCGAGATTCTTTACTCATGGAGCAGGATGTATACCATAAGTTAAAGATTTTCCCTAGGCAGTTAATTTGGGAGTCTGCCAGATGTGGCCTGCAGATTATCACTTCCATGACCCCTCTATCTATTTGTGCTCACATAATTCCATCATGAAATATATAAAATTGTAAGTGTTCTTTTAGGTAGTCCTTTTACATGTAATTCCTAATATTAGACCATACATTTTTTTTTTTTTTTAAATTTTAGACAGAGTCTTGCTTTGTCGCCCAGACTGGAGTGCAGTGGCGTGATCTTGGCTCACTGCAACCTCCACCTCCTGGGTTCAAGTGATTCTCCTGCCTCAGCCTCCTGAGTAACTGGGATTACAGGTGCGCGCCACCATGCCTAGCTAATTTTTGTATTTTAGTAGAGAGGGTGTTTCATCATGTTGGCCATGATGATCTCAAACTCCTGACCTCAAGTGATCTACCAGCCTTGGCCTCCCAAAATGCTGGGATTACAGTCTTGAGCCACCGAGCCTGGCTAGACCATAAATTCTTTAGTGAAATAGCTTTCTTTTAGATGATTCTCCTGGAGAATATTTATTCACAGAATGAATCTTCTCCTTTCATTAGTTTTACCAGGCTTTTTAATTCTTTTTTTTTTTTTTTTTTGAGTCGGAGTTTCGTTCTTGTTACCCAGGCTGGAGTGCAATGGCACGATCTCGGCTCACCGCAACCTCCGCCTCCTGGGTTCAGGCAATTCTCCTGCCTCAGCCTCCTGAGTAGCTGGGATTAAAGGCATGCGCCACCATGCCCAGCTAATTTTTTGTATTTTTAGTAGAGACGGGGTTTCACCATGTTGACCAGGACGGTCTCGATCTCTTGACCTCGTGATCCACCAGCCTCGGCCTCCCAAAGTGCTGGGATTACAGGCGTGAGCCACCGCGCCCGGCCAGGCTTTTTAATTCTGAGGATTAGCTCATTAGCTCTGACCACAGTTGAACCAACTCCTAGAAGAAACAAAAACCTACCCACAAAAATTAAAAATAAAAAAATTTAAAAAGTGAATACAAGAAAAAAAAGTTCCTAATCCAAAATCTTTGCCAAACTTATATAATCTCACAAATACCTCCCTTAAGTAGTCTGAGTTTCTACTCATACTTCCATGATACATAGGAAAGTGGCCATTGTTTGAGTTACTAAGTTTTGTTTTTTTTTTTTTTTTTTTTGAGACGGAGTTTCGCTCTTGTTACCCAGGCTGGAGTGCAATGGCGCGATCTCGGCTCAGTGCAACCTCGGTTTTGTTTGTTATACATCAGTAGGAAACTGGTACTCTTGAGATTGTAAATTTTCATAACCTATTGGAAAATTATTTTAGCACTGCCTACTAAAGTTGACATCAGCATGTCCTATCACCTCTCATTTCCACTCCTAAGTAAATACCCAAGAGAAATGTGTATGCATGTGAACCAAAAGACATATGCATGCTGGTGTATAATGACATTGTTGAAATAGCCAAAAAGTGAAGACAATTCAGATGTCTAACAATAGGACAACAGATAATGTGTGTTGTTTATAAAACAGTCAATAACAATAATAAATATGGACAAGCTGCAACCGCATATGTCAACATGGATGAATCTTGCAGGCATATGTGGAGGGAAGGACACCAAACACACCATAATGCATATCATATGCTTCCTTTTTTTTTTTTTCCCCAGAGCCAGGGTTTTGCTCTGTTGCCCAGGCTGAAATGCAGTAGTGCGATCATAGCTCACTGCAACCTCAACCTCCCAGGCTCAAGCAATCCTCTCACTTCAGCGTCCTGAATAGCTGAGATTTCAGTCACATACCAATGAATTTTTTTTTATTTTTTGTAGAGACAGGATCTCACTGTGTTGCCTGGTCTGGTCTCAAACTCCTTGGACTCAAGCAGTTCTCCCGGCTTGGCTTCCCAAAGTCCTATGATGATAGGCTTGACCCACTACCCTGCCCTGATTCCATTTTTTTAAATGCAGTAACAGGCAAAACTAACATATGAAGTAGAATTCAGGAGTGCAGTCGCCTTTGTGGAGAAAGGGCATACTGATGGGCACGGGCACAAAATCGGCCGGTGATATTCCATGAGCACTAGAGAAGAATGTGCAGTGCATGGGTCTGTGCTGTGCATGGGGTATTCCTACATCATGTAATTTTACAGAGAGAATGTGTAAAATGCTTTGCATAATACTTTGGCATGTGGTGAGCATTCAATAAATGATAGCTGTTTATATGAAAATTATTAAAGTTAGCTTAATGTTCACCAACATATTGTTATAATTATTATTTTTTAAGATTTTATTTTTTAAGGCAGTTTTAGGCCCACAGCAAAAATTGAGAGATTTCCCATATACCCCATGCCCCTATACATTCATAGTCTCCCCAGTTAATCAACATCCCTCTCCAGGGTGGTACATTTGTTGCAATAAATGAACCAATATTGTCACACCATAATCACCCAAAGTCCATAGTTTGCCATAGGGTGTATGTGCTCTTGGTGGTGTAGAGTCTATGGATTTTAGAAAATTTTTAATGATTTGTACCCATTATTATAGTATGATACGGAGTATTTTTGCTGTCCTAAAAATCTTCTGTGCTCCTCCTATTCATTCTTCTTCTTACCCCCAATGCCTGTCATCCACTGATCTTTTTACTGTTGCCATATTTTGCCTGTTCTAGAATATTATATGGTTGGAATCATACAGTATGTAACCTTTTCAGATTGGCTTCTTTCACCGAGCAATATGCATTTAAGCTTCCCTCATGTCTTTTATTTTTTTCTTTTCATTTAGCCTTGACTTGAAATTCATCCCCCATGCCTTTTTTTCCAGGAATTAATAGCTAATTTCTTTTGAGTGCTGAACAGTGTTCTACTGGCTGCATGTACCATTGTTTATTTATCCATTCACCTACTAAAGAACATCTTGGTTGATTCAAAGTTTTGGGAATTATGAAAAAAGCTGCTATGAACATCCTTGTGCACATTTTCGTATGGACATGTATTCAACTCCTTTGGGTAAACACCAAATGGGCACAATTGCTAAATCATGTGGTAAGAGTATGTTTAACTTTGTAAGAAAGAAACTGCCAAACTATCTTCCAAAGTGGCTGTACCATTTTGCATAAAAGTTTTAGAGTCAGTTTATTGATATCTACAAAATAACTTCCTAAGATTTTGATTGGGATTGTATTGAATCTATAGCTCATGTTGAAAAGAGCTGACATCTTGACAGTATTGTCTTCTAGCATCCAAGAACATGAAATATCTCTCTGTTTATTTAGTTCTTCTTTGATTTCATTTATCAGAGTTTTGTAGTTTTCCTTATATAGATCATACACATATTTTGTTAGGTTTATGCCCAAGTATATCATTGTGGAGGAGAGATGCTAATGTAAATAATGCTGTGTTTTTAATTGCAAATTCCATTTCTTCTTTGCTGGTATACAGGAGAGTAATTGACTTTTGTACATTAACTCTGTATCCTGAAGCCTTACTGAAATTGCTTGTTGTTCGCTTCAGCAGTTTTTTGTTGATTCTTTCAGATTTTCTACATAGACAGTCATCTCATTGTCATTTTTCTTCTAAAATTCTTGTTGTTTTGTTGCCTGGTGATGGGAGGGATTTGTCGTGAGTGCTGACTTTTAGAAAAATAAAGTATCAAGATTAATATTATTAAAACTTGAAGTCATTAACAATCATGTTTCCCATGTTTTACAGTCAAACAAACCTATTGTACTTATTGAGTTTCACTTTTCCAAGCTCATGCTGTATGGGCCACTTTAGCCCAATATCCCCAAAATATAATTACTACTTAATTAGCTCTATTTAAAATTTTTATATTATTCAATATAGTTGTGTTGTTCCTTCTTTTCCTACAAGGAAACAATTTGCCTATTCGTGTGGTTGGACCAAGTTCTTCTGATGGTCTTCTTTCTGTACGTTTGCTGTCAGTGATCAGAGTAAATGAGCCATCATAAGGATGCAGAAAATATGGAGACCGCATGACTTGCAATAAGAATGTGGGAATAAGTGCTGCTTCTCTCCACACACAGCTTTTAAAAAACATGTTTTTACCAATGATTTCAGGGTAAGTTGGAAACATTTTGCTTCTTTCACATTCATTGCATTTTTAGAATAAATTACCTAATATTTTCTAAGGCCTGAGATGTGCTTAAAGGTTTTGTCACATGTTTTACCTTTGTAGGGTCTCTCTAATATAAATTCTCTTAGGCTTTGGGAGGCTGAGGCAGGTGGATCACCTGAGGTCAGGAGTTTGCGACCAGCCTGGCCAACATGGTGAAACCCCATCTCTACCAAAAACACAAAAATCATCCCGTATGGTGACACATACCTGTAATCCCAGCCACTCAGGAGGCTGAGGCAGGAGCACTGCTTTATCCCAGGAGGCAGAGGTTGCAGCGACCCAAAACCGTGCCACTGCACTCCATCCTGGGTGATGAAGTGAGATTCCATCTCAAAAAAATGTTTTAAAAATACATTCTCTGCCGGGCGCGGTGGCTCAAGCCTGTAATCCCAGCACTTTGGGAGGCCGAGGCGGGTGGATCACGAGGTCAAGAGATCGAGACCATCCTGGTCAACATGGTGAAACCCCGTCTCTACTAAAAATACAAAACATTAGCTGGGCATGGTGGCGCGTGCCTGTAATCCCAGCTACTCAGGAGGCTGAGGCAGGAGAATTGCCTGAATCCAGGAGGCGGAGGTTGCGGTGAGCCGAGATCGCGCCATTGCACTCCAGCCTGGGTAACAAGAGCGAAACTCCGTCTCAAAAAAAAAAAAAAAAAAAATACATTCTCTTAGGTTCATTAAGGTTTGAGGGCTGGTTAAAGGCTTTGTTACTTTTTTATGTTTATGTGATTTTTGTCTAATATGAATTATCTCAGGTACAATAAAGGCTTGGAACTGGTTAAAGGTTTGCCAGTAATTTTTTCTCCACACTTGTAGTAATTTTTTCCAGTATAATTATTTTATGTATTAGAAGGCCTGAGGGCTGGACTTTGCCACATTATTCACATTTGTAGGGTTTCTCTCCAGTATGAATTATCTTATGATTAGATAGACGTGAGGACCACTTAAAAGCTTTGTCACATTCTTCACATTTGTAGGATTTCTCTCCAGTATGAATCCTCTTATGAGTATTAAAAGTTGAGGAGAAGGTAAAGCCTTTCCCACATTCTTTAGAGATTTTCCTCCTTTAACACTAAATGCTTCAGTCTGTATATCCTAAGAACAAGAGCATTATCTTACATAACCATAGTACAGTAATCAAGATCAGGAAATTTGATATTGATAGACTACTAATATCTAATCCCCAGCCCATATTCAAATGTTGTCGATTGTCCTAACAATGTTGGTTATAGCCCAGTTTTTCCTGATCTAAGCTTCAGTGCTGGGGCATGTATTGTATTTAGTTGTCCGATCTCTTTCAGGTATGGAACATTTTCTTGGTTTCTCTTTTTGTTTCCTGATTGATTGTGACACTTTTTTTTTTTTAAATTAGGAGTTTATTATTTTATTTTTTCTTCTTTTTTTTTATTTCAGTAGGTCATGGGGGAACAGGTAGTGTTTGGTTACATGGATAAGTTCTTTAGTGGTGATTTCTGAGATTTTGGTACACCTATCAGTTTACACTATCCCCAGCATATTGTCTTTTATCCCCCACTCTCCCATCTTTTCCCCCAAGTCCCCAAAGTTCATTGTGTCATTCTTATGCCTTTGCATCCTCATAGCTTAGCTCCCACTTTTGAGTGACAGCATAGGATGTTTGGTTTTCTATTCCTGAGTTATTTCATTTAGAATAAGGATCTCCAATTCCATCCAGGTGGCTGCAAATGCCATTATTATATATCTGTATCTCACATTTTCTTTATCCACTCATTGATCGTTGGGCATTTGGGCTGGTTCCGTATTTTTGCAATTGTGAATTGTACTGCTATAAAGATATGCATGCAAGTATCTTTTTTCATATGATGACTTCTTTTCCTCTGTGTAGATACCCAAAAGTGGTATTGCTGAATCAAATGGTAGATCTACTTTTAGTTCTTTAAGGAAACTTCACACTGTTTTCCATAGTGGTTGTACTAGTTTACATTACCACCAGCAGTGTAAAAGTGTTTCCCTTTCATCCCATCCATGCCAACATCCATTATTTTTTGATTAAGGCCATTCTTACAGGAGTAAGGTGGTATTGCATTGTGGTTTTGATTTGCATTTCCCTGATAATTTGTAATGTTGAGCATTTTTTTGATTTTTTTTGGCCATTTGTATATCCTTTTTTGAGACTCATCTGTACTTTTGAAAAGTGTAGGCTGATTATATTGCATAATATCCCTAAATTTAGGTTTGTCTGGTTTGCACTCATGGTTAGATTCGGGTGATTTAATTTTGATGGAAGTACCACAGAGGTGATAGTGTATTCTCAGTACCTCATATCAGAAGGCACATGGAGTCTATTTGTTCCAATACTGGTGATGTTAACATGATTATCCTCCAGGTCTCCCCACCGTAAAGTTATTATTTTATCTTTAAACTTATAAAGTAATTTGTGGTGAGATATTTTGACACCATGTAAATATCCTGTTCATCTAACTTTTACCTTCAACAGCTACAATGCTGCATCAACCTAATACAACATTTTACCTGTGGGAATCTATTGCCTACAAAACCCTTAACTGTGATTATTTTCTAACATCATTCCTCTATATTTATTTTTTGGCATCTTACTGTGAGGAAGAGCTTTCTATTCCTATTATTTATTTACATCATAATGAACTTGTACATTTTTATTTTATCTGTGAATTATGATCAGTCATTTTTTATTTTGATGCTTTGAATAATCTGTCCTAAATTTAGCAATGGGAGCTTCATCAAGTGGGTGTCTATGACCCTTCACTACATCTCTACCACTCTTTGCATATTTCTTAGTTTCTGGTACAATAAGATTCTCTAAGTTAATCTTGTTCTTTCCCTAACCTAGTTCTGGTATTAGTTATCTTCACAAGGAGCCATGTTTCCTTCTAGTTGAGAATGGTGTTTAGAAATGAATATCTGTGGCTGGGCATAGTGGCTTACACTTGTAATCCCAGCACTTTGGGAGGCCGCAGGTGGGTGGATCGCTTGATCTCAGGAGTTTGAGGACAGTCTGGCCAACATGGTGAAACCCCGTCTCTACCAAAAATACAAAAATTAGCCCTGTGTGGTAGCACGCACCTGTAGTCCCAGCTACTCAGGAGGCTGAGGCAGGAGAATGACTTGAACCTGGGAGGTGGTGGTTGCAGTGAGTCGAGATCATGCTACTACACTCCAGCCTGGGCAACAAAGCCAGACCCTGTCTCAAAAACAAAACAAACTAAGATCTAGGATATGCCCATTACTACCAACGTTTTCTTGCTTTATGATCCTCTCAGTGTGTGTATATTGAATAACATTTCTGATCACTTGTTGGGACAGTCAGTGATTTCTCTGTGTCTTTAAAAAGTAAATGTTCTTTCCCTAATTTCTGAAAACTAGGAAGTAATTTCATTAATGCACAAAATGTGTCTTAGTATTGTAGGGACATCTTTTCTCTGTATTCTGTTAAGTATTTTACATTGAAATCATTCATGAAAAAAAATCTTGACATAGCTAAGGATTGACAAGAAGCAAGCGAATAGAAAACTTTGTTTTCTGAGTTTTTCCAAAGTGTTTTGGAGGAACTATGTGGTTCACTCTCTAGCTTTTTAAAAGATCGATATAATTGGATCTTTGGGACAATATCCCTGAAGGATCTGAAGTTTCAAACCTCTCTGTATCTTAGCTGCTGAACTTTAAATTGTTTAGGGACAACAGGTATTCCCCTAAAACAACAAATGATTTAAATTTACCTAATATTCCAGTTGCTATCCTTTGACATTTTTAGTTGTGGTGGTAAAGCTAATAATTTTGAAAGAAATGAATTGCACTATTGATTTTTACATAACATTTAACATTTTAAAATGTGGATTAATTTATTATTTCTTGAACATAGTTAACTTTACGAAGTGCATCATAAAACAACATTTTATTTGAAGTTGGTGACAGGGAATTCAGATGGGAGGATCAATTCTTCTTGGCTACTGTTACTTTTTAAATAATAGCCCAGCTACCTGGGATTTGCTATTTTCTGATTTTTTCATTTAAAAACTTTTGTGCTTGTTAGTCTTAACAGTAGTATAAAAATTAAGCTTCTTTGAAGTAATCTTTTATAATCTAATAATTTTATTATTAGAGAAATCTATTAAATATAAAATTTGGCAGAAAAATTTATAAGATGAAGGCAATTTTTAAGAACATGTATATTTGAAAATAGGAAAGACTCAGTGGAGAAAGAAAAAGGTTGAAGGTTTATTAAAAGGCAATATGAGTTTAGGAGCAAGGTAAGTTTCTGTAATAGTTTTTCATTAATAATGTGAAATGTAAGAAAAAAATAAAACTTTAAGTTTCTGACTGCCCTGCTAGAAATCAGTTTTGCCCTGCAGTGACCCCTCTGTGGATCCCTGGATATGATCATGATGGCGGTCAACATTCTTCTTTTGCCAATTCCAATGTTCTTATTTATAACTATATGCTCTGTAATCTATTTTCAAAAAGATCTTATGATAATCTTCCAAGGGAGTTTAGTTTCTGCATTTCCAGGTATATGGGTTTTAAAGTATTGCCTGGCTATAATTATTAGAACTCTTTACACACTCACAATAATATGGGACTCAACAATGAATGAAACTGTACAGTGGATGTATTCATATTTAAATGAGGGTGGGTTATTTTGTGTGGCATAAACTAGCTCTTAAATATAACTACAAATTAGTATCTACAATGCTTTGAGCATTGTTGTCCTTTTTGAAACCAGTAGACAGCCCCCCAAACTGTTAGAGGGAAAGGACAGAGCTTATTTAGACCCAGAGCCTCCAACTATGAAGCTGGTTTGTTTATTTATTTATTTATTTACTTACTTACTTACTTACTTACTTACTTGCTTACTTACTTACTTGAGATAGAGTCTCACTGTCACCCAGGCTAGAGTACAGTGGCGCAATCTTGGCTTACTGCAGCCTCTGCCTCCCAGTCTCAGCCTCAGCCTCCTGAATAGCTAGGACCACAGACATGCACCACCACATCTGGCTACTTTTCGTATTTTTCCTAGAGACGGGAAGGATTTAACCATCATGTTGCCCAGGCTGGTCTAACTCCTGAGCTCAAGCAATCCATCCCCTTTGACTTCCCAAAGTGCTGGGATTGCAGGCATGAGCCACTGTACCTGGCCTAAAATTTATTTTATTTGCATCTTTCAAGGTTCCTCCTCTTGTTTTGGTGAAGATCAATATTGCTTTTTATTGTATATTTGAGATTTTTTTTTTCACTTATCTGGATTACTTTTCTGATTTGAACTCAGTAACTTATTCAGTATACATTTATATTTTTCCTCATTCAGTCACTTTCAAATATTTATTAAAGTCCTACTGTGTGCCAAGGATAGGTTTAGGAGCTCAGATTCAAGTATTAAATATATATATTCTTTTTAAAAATTCACTGTTATCTAAATTTTGTTGTGGAAGAATCAACTTATATAGATCAAACCTGCTTTTCCCCCTTACATCAATAAATACACTATCCTGTGATTTCTTATAGTAAAATTGCATTTATAATAGTAAAAATAAATTTGAAAGTATTTTTCAAATGAATATCACACTTTATTCATTTTTTTATGTCCTCAGATTAAATGAAGGAAATAGTACTGGAATAAATACAGATGAAAGAAAGAAAATGCAAGGAGAAAATTTCACCATTTGGAGCATTTTTTTCTTGGCAGGATTTTCCCAGTACCCAAGGTTAGAGGTGGTTCTCTTCATCTTCAGCCTTGTAATGTATCTGACAACGCTCTTGGGCAACAGCACTCTTATTTTAATCACTATCCTAGATTCACGCCTTAAAACCCCCATGTACTTATTCCTTGGAAATCTCTCTTTCATGGATATTTGTTACACATCTGCCTCAATTCCTACTTTGCTGGTAAGTTTGCTGTCATACCAGAAAACCATTATCTTTTCTGGCTGTGCTGTACAGATGTATCTGTCCCTTGCCATGGGCTCCACGGAGTGTGTGCTCCTGGCCGTGATGGCATATGACCGTTATGTGGCCATTTGCAACCCGCTGAGATACTTCATCATCATGAACAGGCGGGTCTGTGCGCAGATGGCCACGGTCTCCTGGATGATGGGTTGCCTGACTGCCCTGCTGGAAACCAGTTTCGCCCTGCAGATACCCCTCTGTGGGAATCTCATTGATCACTTCACCTGTGAAATTCTGGCAGTGCTAAAGTTAGCTTGCGCAAGTTCACTGCTCATGGACATGATCATGCTGGTGGTCAGCATTCTCTTGTTGCCAATTCCAATGCTCTTAATTTGTATCTCTTACATCTTCATCCTTTCCACTATTCTGAGAATCAGCTCAGCAGAGGGAAGAAACAAAGCTTTTTCTACCTGTGGTGCCCATTTGACTGTGGTGATCTTGTATTACGGGGCTGCCCTCTCTATGTACCTAAAGCCGTCTTCATCAAACTCACAAAAAATAGACAAAATCATCTCGTTGCTTTATGGAGTGCTTACCCCTATGTTGAACCCCATAATTTACAGTTTAAGAAACAAGGAAGTCAAAGATGCTATGAAGAAACTGCTGGGCAAAATACCATTGCATCAAACACATGGATGTCTCTGACTGGGTCTCTATGGTTTTACCAGAACTGTACCCCTGGCAGAGCTCACCAGAGACATTCTAGACCACATACAACCTCTAAGAATTCTGACTGGATCTTATCTCTATATAATCTCACAGTTATGAGATGTGTACACAGAATGATTGCCTTTTAACAGTAGTAGGTTTCAATTTGCATTTGTTAATATTTCCTTTTTGTGTTTTGTGGTTGTGAGGTTTTGAGTTGTAAAGTCATCAAATATGTGCTCCTGAAGAAATCTTGTATATCTTCCGTGCTTTAGTCTTTTCTCAAATGAGGTGGGAGCATAAAGAAACAAAGACTGGCCTTGATTATGCAACTGAGAAAACAGAATTTAAAAATGTGAAAGACTAGCTCAACATCACACAGTTGTAGAACTGGGACTATGACATCCTTCCAATTTCTTGGCCAGAGGTTGTTCTACCACATTGTAGTGGCTTTCAAATTACCCTTCATTATTCAAAACTCCTGATTAAAATTCCTTATCTCCCTGAGTAAAGCATTCAGTGATGCCTACTTGATTTTTCCACTTCCAGCCTTGCTTTTCTAAGCTCATAAATACTTGTGCAAACTATATCTGCTTTTATGCCAGTATACTACCCATACACTAGCTAAGTCTTTTTCATTTATGTTTGTCTTTTTTCTTCATTGGATGATTGACTTCACAGGGACAAGTGTTCCTGTTATTTTGTACCTTTTCTGTTTACAGTAGTCATTCAGTAAATTAATACATTTGTCAGCTTTACACCAGGCACTTTATTTGAGAAGAAAGTACCACTTGTGAAAATTATAAAGACGAAGCAAGGGCAGTAAGGTGTATTTATAAATATTTAAACATTATAGAGACAGTGTTTATATTAGTTGTTTTAAATCTTTTATTCGCATACAAACATTGCTTGTTAAAAATGCCTTCACTCCCAGCTATTCTGATTCAGTGACTCTACGGTGGCTCCTCAATAATCTGTAGTTATAGGTGGAGCCTCAAGAAATTCTGATATAGATTGGGCGGTGACCAGATATTGGGAGACATTATTTCCAGCAAAAATTTATCTTTCAAAAAGAGGCCAGGCGTGGTGGCTCACGCCCATAATCCCAGCACTTTGAGAGGCTGAGGCGGGTGGATCATGAGGTCAAGAGATTGAGATTATCCTGGCCAACATGGTGAAACCCCATCTCTACTAAAAATACAACAATTAGCTGCGCATGGTGGTGCATGCCTGTAATCCTAGCTACTCGGGAGGCTGAAGCAGGAAAATGGCTTGAACCCGGGAGGTGGAGGTTGCAGTGAGCTGAGATTGCACCACTGCACTCCAGCCTAGCGACAGAGCAAGACTCCATCTCAAAAAAAAAAAAAAAAAAAAGGAAAATAAAATTAGTTTTTTTTTTCTTTTTATTTTATTTTTATTTTTTCCCTTAATTCTTTCTGCCTCCAGGTGTACCTTCTTGTCTATCTCTACTTCTAAAGTAAGGAAGGGAAGAGGGTTTTGACTGGAGGAATGTAAACTTCTGGGACAAATTAAAATATAAAATAATTTAAAATGTTTAGTATTAGAGGTTAAGTTTTGGATTACTTAACTCTTAGAACTTCCTTTAGATCTAGGACTTCTGTTACATGTTCCTAGATGTGTAACCTACATTTAAAGAAACTTGAACCCACTTATAAAAAAACACGAAACCATATAGCAAAATTTGGGAGATGAAGCAACAATTTTTTTTTTTTTTTTTGAGACAGGGTCTCACTCTGTCACCCAGGCTGGAGTACAGTGGCATGATCTCAGTTCACTGCAACTTCCACCTCCTAGGCTCAAGTGAGTCTACTGCCTCAGTCTCCTGGGTAGCTGGGATTACGGATGTGTGCTACCATGCCTGGCTGATTTTTAAAATACTTTTAGTAGAGGTGGGGTTTTACCATGCTGGCCAGGCTGGCCTTGAATTCCTGACCTCAAGTGATCTGCCTGCCTTGGCCTCCCAAAATGCTGGGATTACAGGCATGAGCCAACGTGCCCGGCCAGCAATGGGACAAATTTGATGCCAGATATTGCTGCCAAGAGATGTTTGATAGTAGAGAATGGAATTAAGCTCCCAGTAATGGTTTGGGAATAGTATGGGAAAGCTGACTGGGAAGCATTTATCCTAGAAGTAACTATCTTTATTCCTAGATACCTCAATCTTCCCAATGCAACTGCCACAATCATTGCCTGGCAATTTCAGTGTTATGTTGTAGTGTAATTGTATAGTAGGCTTTTATTCGGGTAGAGCTAAATTTTATGTTATAATAGAACTGAATTGTCTGCTTTCTGGGATTTGTTATGTGTGGTTCCAAACATAAACAGGAATAACTAGAGCTATAGAAATAGCTAAAAGCTTTACTTCAAAGAGGGAACTAGGAGACCTTGGAGACACAGAACAAACACCCTCTGTAGTTAGTCTGTCAGCTTTGACACAAGAAACTGAGCATATTGGCACAGAACCAAATGTTTTAGAATGGGATATGGACCAGAATGGAACAGCAAAACAGATGAGAACCCAGATGTCAGAAGAGGACCCAGAGAACCTGCGTGAGAATCTCCTTGCAGGTCTTGGCTAAGACATTAGTAGTTAAGCTATATGTTCCATAACATTGCTGTGTACAACAAATATATATATATATATGTACTTTATATAATATGCAATAGTAAAGTCAATTATTGGTAAAATGGTGCATTCCTTTCTTTGGATTAGATTCTATCTCAATCAACACTAATTTCAATTGTTACTTTTATAGAGCCTCAGATAAGGTATCCTTTTGAGGTACTGTTTAAGAGAGGAATATATTTGACAAAGAAGGTAGAACTACCTCTGATGGAGAACCAATTCCTGCATAGAGGATTATGTGACTAGATTTATGCTTTAGAAAAATCTGATTATGCCACTTCTCTGCTTAAATCTCTTACCACTGTTTCACTGCCCTAACATTTTAAGTCCTTAAGATGACATGCAAAAACTTTCATAATCTGATTACTCACCATTCATATCTTTTGCTTTAAGCACACCAGAATTCTCTTGTTTCATCATGAATATGTTATGCTTTCTCTTGTTTGTTTGTTTGTTTGTTTGTTTCTTTTTTTTTTTTTTTTGAGATGGTGTATCACTCTGTCACCCAGACTGGAGTACAGTGTCACAATCTCAGCTCACTGCAACCTCCACCTCCTGAGTTCAAGTGATTCTCCTGTCTCAGCCTCCCAAGTAGCTAGGACTACAGGCTCACCGTGCCCCACTAATTTTTGTATTTTTAGTAGAGACGGGGTTTCACTATATGGGTCAGGCTGGTGTTGAATTCCTGGCCTCAGGTGATTCACCCACCTTAGCCTCCCAAAGTGCTGGGATTATAGGAATGAGCCGCTGCACCAGCCTCTTGTTTCTTTTTTTAATGAATAGCATTTATCATAATTTGTAATTCAATAATAATTTGTGGATTTCCTTGTTTGATGGTTATGTCCCTTACTGGTCTGTAGGTTCACTGAGGCAATGACCATATCAATTTCACCTACAACTGTATACCCAGGACCTAGCACAAGCCTGGCATAGAGAAGACAGACATTCAGTGCATACATTTTATAAAAAAATTAAGTGTTTACTGAACATTGTTTGAATAAAAATATACATGTAATAAGCTTTTAATGACTATTCAGTTAGGTACTTAACCATTTCTGTGATGAATGCCTCTCTTTGATTGCTAGCTGTGGTTGGGTGGTTGTGGTGGTGGTGGTGGTGGCAAAAATGTCATTATTAGTTCTTGGCATGGAATCTTTAAGACTAAAGCATTAGATTAACCACCTTTGCTTTTCCAATAGAAATGGCACAGTGTTAAATAAGGGAAATATGCTAGAAATTATTGTTTCAGGCCTTTGGCCTCTGGTACTGTATTTGATGCAAATTCTAATGATCACGATGGAGCATTTTATGTACATTTATGAGTAACTCATAATTTGAGTGACTCCGGGGTGGGTACTCAATAATCTGTAGTTATAGGTGGAGCACCATGAAATTCTGATATAGATTGTGAGATGACCATACATTAGGAGACATTATTTCCAGAAAAAAATCCATCATTCCAACAGAAAAGTAGGATTAGTTCTTCTTTCTTTCTTTATGAGAAATAAGATGAACATGGAAGAGTGTTGGATCTGATGAATATTGGAAGAGTGCTCAGAATAGAATGAGTACGTGGTCTGTTCATAGAAGGGATTCAAGTATCACATGAATGATTGGGCCATATGTCCCGTACAGCCTTGATTCCTCATTTGCAAAATAATAATGATAACATAATAGGCTTTTAGCATTCCTTCATTCTCAGCAATATAAATAGCTGTAATTTTTAGACCTATCCAAACTATCTAACTTTAGAACTTGTCTCAATGGATAGAAGAAAAGAAGATAAGTCTCATTTATGGATAAGTGACCTGGACGTGAACAGAAGCTCTTGGACTGACTTGGGTTATACAGGTTTTACTCTCTCTTTTTAGATAAGGAACACAGAAATAGGAAATAAATATTGGGCTGATGTGTGAAGAAAAAGTTAGATAATGTGAAGGGGGTAGAGAGTATCTCTGGCAAGAGAGCAAAAGAAAACATGAAGAACCAAAAGAAGATAAATATGTAGAGGTATGGAAAGAAAAGGGAGGAGTAGGACTGGGTGCGGTGGCTCACGCCTGTAATCCCAGCACTTTGGGAGCCAAGGTGGGTGGATCACTTGAGGCCAGGAGTTCAAGACCAGCCTGGCCAACATGGTGAAACCCCATCTCTACTAAAAATACAAAAATTAGCTGGGTGTTGTGGCGCATGCCTGTAATCCCAGCTACTCTGGAGGCTGATGCAGGAGAATCACTGGAACCCAGGAGGTGGATGTTGTAGTGAACCAAGATCATGCTACTACACTCCAGTCTGGGCAACAGAGAAGACTCCATCTCCATCTTCAATGGCACATTGAACAGCCATTGAAATGGCTTGAGTGGGGGTTTAGCAAGTATTTTCATAGAAAAGTCATTCTGGCTGCCATAAGGGGAATCGATGATAGAGAATAGAAGTGAACACAGGGAGATCAAGTTGGAGAAAATTGTAGTGGTTCAGGTGAATGTTTCTGGAAACTTAGACTAGCATGGGAGCAGCGGAGAAAGTAGGCAGATTTGAGAGCTATTTAAAAAGTAACCTCTCAACAATTTGAGAGGTAACATCAACAAGATTAGGCATAGGCAGAGAGAGAGGCAAAAGCATCAAAGATGACTCCTAGGTTTCTTGTTTGTAGAACAGAAGACTGATGGTATCATTAACTGACACAGGGAATCCTGAAGGAGGATCAAGTTTGCGGTTGAAAGGTAGGTCATATTTCTATTCCATGGAATACTATGCAGCCATAAAAAACGATGAGTTCATGTCCTTTATAGGGACATGGATGAACCTGGAAACCATCATTCTCAGCAAACTGACACAAGAGCAGAAAATCAAACACCACATGTTCTCACTCATAGGCGGGTGTTGAACAGTGAGAACACATGGACACAGGGAGGGGAGCACTACACACTGGGGTCTGTTGGGGGGAAATAGGGGAGGGACAGCGGGGGGTGGGGAGTTGGGGAGAGAGAGCATGGGGAGAAATGCAGATTCAGGTGATGGGGAAGAAGGCAGCAAATCACACTGGCACGTGTGTACCTAAGCAACAATCTTGCATGTTCTTCACATGTACCCCAAAACCTAAAATGCAATAAAATAAAAAAAAGAAAGGTAGGTCATGATTCGTATTCTAAACATGCTGAATTTTCCCATGATTTTGAGATACATGATGGAGATATCAAGTAGTCAGTTGGATATGCTAGTCTGGAATTAACGAGAAAGGTCAGTTTGGAGATACAAACTTTGCATGCACATGATAATTTCAGTAATGAACATGGTTAACATTAACTAGGGAGAGAAAGTGGAGTGAGAAAATTGCCTAAAATGAGCCTAAGGTAATGCTAATATTTAAGGCCAACCAATTAGGAAAAGCTAACCAAGGGGCAATGAGAAGAAACAACCCCTGGATTAGGAAGTGGGTAAAAACTAGGAGACCACTTCCGATTTTGGTCAATATGAAGTAAGCACATTGCACTCTGCCTCTCCCCCTGATAGCAATTTAAAGCCCTAGACCCAATGCATGGGGCAGCTGAGAACTCCTCCACTCTCACCCTCAATATGCCTTGGCTGGGTGACTCCAGTGCAACCTGAAAACCAAACCTACACACTGGGCACAGACAGAAAGTTCTAAAAGACGCTCTAAGAGAAGCTCCCTAGAAAGAGGGAAATGGGATCTCTCTGCTTCAGAAAGAGTGAAGTAAATGCCTTGATTTTTTTCTATTATGCCCAGACCCCCAGGAAATCCTGTGGTGGCAGTGGCGGCATCAACAGTCGTGGCTGGACAGGCATCTAAAATTCTCAGGAAGAAGAACTCTTCTCTTGGATCAGAGGAACTGTGGTTCCAAGAAGATGGGGGAGTCCCTATTGCTTCCTTTCCCCCCTAAATCCTCTCACCATTTAGCCCCTGAAACAGATGCAGTTGTGAGATGTGCACAGCAGAGTGGAGAAATAAAAGCGCTGGCTTTTTAGCTGGAGAAGGAGGACTTTTGGGGAGTGGAAAGTTTCAGAAAGATCATGGAGAGAAGGGAGTCAATAAAGCAATGCCATAAAGTTGTATATAAACACCTGGTCTATCCCCAAGTGGAACATGAATTTCCCTGACCGTAAATAGTGTAACAAAGGCTTTGAGAACTAAACTCTGTAAGGTAGGCTACTTTAAAGTCCCAAATATGCCACTGGATGGCACGCATACAGGGCAGATTTAAATAACACTGCAAAGTCTGTAAACTTGTGTAACAGTGAACCATGCCTTAAAGATGGGGAGAAGCTCATAGCCTGAGCCCAACCAGGTCAAATGGCTTGTTAAAACATACACACACAAATTATAATTTTCTTTTGAATTTAAACAAGAGTCAGAGTCTTATGACATAATAATCAAAATGTCCAAGATGGAATCCAGAATCACTCAACATATGAGGAATTAAAAAAATCTCAATATCTTGCAAGGGAAAAGGCAGCAAATACCAACCCCAACATGACAAAGATATTGAAATAATCAGAATAAGGCATTAAAGCGGCTGTTATAACCATGCTCCAAGTCATAAGGGCAAACATTCTTAAAATGAATGAAAAGAAAGAGAACCTCAGCCAAGAAACAGAAGATAAGAAAAGAAACAAGTGGAAACCATAGGATTAAAACATAGAACTGAAATAAAATATGTACTTAATGGGCTAAATTATAGAATGTAGATTATAGAAGAAAGAGTGTGAACTTGAAGACAGATCAACAGAAATCATCCAAACTAAACAACAGAGAGAAAAAGATTGAAAAAGTATGTGTGAAAAACTAACATTTATCTTCTAGATGTTTTTTGAAGAAAAAAAAGGTAATCCATGGCTGGTCACGGTGGCTCATGCTTGTAATACCCAGCACTGTGGGAGGCCAAGGTGGGCGGATCACCGGAACTCAGGAGTTTAAGACCAGCCTGACCAACATGGAGAAATGCCATCTCTACTAAAAATACAAAAATTAGCTGCGGTAGTGGTGCATGCCTGCAATCCCAGCTACTTGGGAGGCTGAGGCAGGAGGATCGCTTGAACCCGGGGGGTAGAAGTTACGGTGAGTCGAGATCGCACCATTCCACTCTAGCCTGGGCAACAAGAGCGAAACTCAGTCTCAAAAGAAAGGTAATCCATGAAAACAATTATTGATTCAGCTTACAGCTCAAACAAAATAACTGAACAAATGCTTTTCCTCAAGATAATCATGAAAATTCCAGATGCAGAAGAGCTGTATCCTTCCCATTTTGTCACAGTTACTATTAAAAGCACATGTGCCCAAAGGTCAAGATTTAATACGGTTTATTTTTTATTTTATTTTTTACTGCTTCATCATATATGCTTAAGTGAAACTGGGATTTTTTTCCATGAGTGCGTTATGATAAAGAATATAATAATTACTAGTATAGTTAGGTGCCAGTCCTTTTATTTCTACTTACCATTGCTTTTGTAACATCTGCAACGATTAAAAATATCATCAAGATTAAAAAGTTAAAGAAATTTGTTTGTATAATTGTAAATCTTATTTTGACCTCACAGAAAGGGGCTTGGAGACTTTCAGGGGTGTGCGTACCATTTGTGTTAGTTTTCTATTGCTGCCATAACAAATTACCCCAAACGTAGTGATTTAAACAATACAAGTTTGTTATCTTACATTTATATCGGTCAGAAATCTGACATGAGTCTCAGTGGACTAAAGTCAAGGTATGGGCAGAGACGTATTCCTTTTAGTAGGCACTGGGTAGCAGTTGTTTCTTGCTTTTTCCAGTTTCTGGTGACCACCCACATTTCTTGGCTCATGGCCGCTTCCTCTTATCTCCTAAGCTTTCTCCTGTAGCAACACCCTGATTCTGCTTCTGGCACCACTTCTCTTTCTCTGACTCCCTCTAATGGCTCTCTTGTCCACTTTTAAAGTCTCTTGTGATTGGGTCAAACTCGATCATCTTTCCATCTTAAGGTCAACTGATTAGCAACCTTAATTCTATCTTCAACCTTATTTCTCCTTTGCCATGTAACAAAAATATTTACAGAATCCATGGTTTAAGACATGGATATCTTTAGGGGCCATTATTCTTTTTGCTACAACTTGATTTCAAAATAAGTGCAGTAAGAAACAAAAACACTCAGCACTTTTGGATTTCTGAACATTGATTCAGACCTTACTCCAATTCCCAGAGACCCAAAATGATAATGCAATATACATACCTTGCTCCATGGCTCTGGCTGGAGTGCAGTGGTGTAATCATAGGTCACTGCAATTGCAAATTTCTTGGAGCTTCCTCTTCTGTTTTTTGAAATAATTTAAGAGGGTTAGTGTTAAGTTTCTTAAATCTTTAGTAGAATTCACTAGTTAAGCCACTTGGTCCTGGGATTTTCTTTTTTGACAGGTTTTTGATTTCTAGTTCATTATCTTTGCTACTTACAGGTTGGTATGGATTTTCCATTTCTTCTTGAATCAGATTTGGTAGTTTGTGTAGTTTCCAAATTGCAAAGGAAGAAGAAAAATTATCTTTTTTGGTAGATGACATGATATTATGTAAAAAAAATTTTAAACAAGTGACCAGAAAAAAAAAAAAAAGAAAAACTATTAGAGGTAATAAATAAATTTAGCGAAGTTATGGGATCCAAGATCAATGTACAATAACTAGTGATATTCCTATACATTAGTGAACATTCTGAATAGAAAAAAGAAAACAATTTCATTTATATCGTATCAAAAATAATAAAATACTTAGGAATAAATTTGATGATAAAATGGTGAAACCCTGTCTCTACTAAAAATACAAAATATTATCTGTGTGTGGTGGTGTGTGCCTGTAATCACAGCTACTTGGGAGGCTGACGCATGAGAATCACTTGAACCCAGGAGACGGAGGTTGCAGTGAGCTGAGATCACTCACTGAGTTGCAAGACTTGTATGCTAAATACTATAAAATTTTTTGAAATTAAAGACCTAATTAAGTGGAAAGATATTCCATGTTCATGTACTGCAATACTTAAGATACTCCCCCAAAGTGATATTCCCCAAAGTGACCTACAGATTCAATGCAATCCATATCAAAATCCTAATGGCTTTTTTAAATCTTAAATTCTAAAGGACACCAAATAGCCAAAACAATCTTGGAAAAGGAAAAGAAGAACAAAGTTGGAAAACTCACACTTCTTGATTTCAATATGTACTATAGAGCTACAGTAATCAAAACACTGTGGTACTGGCATAAAGATAAACATATAGGACAATGAAATAGATTTGAGAGTCTAGAAATAAATCCATACTACATCTGTTGTCAACTGGTTTTTGACAATGGCACCCAGAACATTCAATGGGGGAAAGAATAGTCTCTTCAACAAATAATGCTGGGAATGCAGAATATCCATGTGCAAAAGAATGAAGTTGCACCCTTACCTCATATTATATATACATATATAAAATATTCACATTTTATATGTATATATAAAATTCACATTACAGGTATTGATCGACTTACGATCTATGCAACTTACAACCATTCGACTTTACGACCACAATCGCTAGCCACGACCACTCCGCTGTAGATTTTTGGAAACACTACAACGTTTTGATGTGTATCAAGAATATCGCTACCACCTGGGAGGCTGTGACGACAAAGTGCATGAATGGCATCTGGAAAAATTGTGTTAAGCGCTGTGTTAATGATTTTGACGGATTTGACAGTGAACATGAACTTGATTCGGGGAAAAAATAGTAAAACTCGCTAAAGACCTTTCTTTGGAATGTGAAATGGAAGATGTCAAAGAGTTGCTAGACAAAGAATCCGGAGAACTTACAAGTGAAGAGCTAATCGAACTGGAAGAAGAAAGAGTGGCGGAAGAAGAAAGAAGAGAAGCAGAGAAAGAAGAGGAGGAGCCAGAAAGAAAGCTCACCACTGAGGGATTATCAGACGGTTTATCTTTACTAAATAAACTTCTTATACATTTCGAAGCAATGGACCCAAATATCGACCGATTTGCAAGGATTGAACGGATGGCGCACCATGTGTTTCATCCATATCGTGAAATTTATGAAAAAAAAAAAAAAAAAAAAAAAAAAAAAAAGGAAACATACAATTCAGACAAAGCTCACCATGTTTATGAAAAAACCAACTCCGATAACCCCAGCTGCTGCCTCAGATGACGACATCAACGATCCGCAGCCAAGCACCAGCGGCCAATAAAATGTTTCATACATGTTTATACATTTTGATATGTTTTGCAATTGGGAAAATGTTTCCTATGGCATTTTTTACACCTGTATTTTGTATTTTTGTATGCACCTGTATTTTGTAATTTTGTATGTTTTGCAAATATTAAACCAGTTGTACTGGTAATGCAGTGTTTTACTTAAACCTGACGAATGTAAAAATAAGAAACAAAATGGTATAGAGATGATACAAATGGCATAAAATGAACAAAGAAAATTATGATATATAACAATAATGAAAGAAAATTATGATAAAATATGACTTAAAGATTTTTATAACATCATTTCACAGTACTGTATATATAGCCTACTCAACTTATGACCAAATCGTGTTACGACCAATCTGTCGGAACCAATCTTGGTCGTAAGTCGAGCACTAGCTATATATGCAAAATTCACATTATAAATAAAATTCACATTATAGATATAATTCATTATAATAGTGAATTTTATATTTAATATATTACAACATATATATTTAAATGAAAATATATTTAAAATTAATAAATTAAAACAATATATAATATATACTATTATTTAATATACAAATATGATTACATATTTTATTTATATATATATATCTATGTATATATATATATATACACATACACGCACACACACAATTAACTTAAAATAGATCAAGGACCCAAATGTAAGAGCTAAAGCTCTTCAAAGAAACAGGGGCAAATATTTATGACTGGATACAATAATGGCTTCTTAGATATAACAGCCAAAGTCCAAGCAACAAAAGAGATAATAGATAAATTGGACTTGATCAAAATAAAAGACTTGTAGCATCAAAGGACACTATTAAGAAAGTGAAAAAGAAATTCAGAATGGGAGAAAATATTTGCTAAATATAAATCTAGGTCCTGGATTTATGCTAATCATAAATTAGGTTCTAGTATATAGAATATATAAAAGCCCTGTCCAACTTGGTGAAACCCCGTCTCTACTAAAAATACAAAAAATTTGCTGGGTGTGGTGGTGTGTGCTTGTAATCCCAGTTACTTGGGAGGCTGGGGCATGAGAATCACTTGAATCCAGGAGGCGGAGGTTACAGTGAGCTGAGATTGCACCACTGCACTCCAGCCTGGCGACAGAGTGAGACTCCGTCTCAAAAAAAAAAAAAATATATATATATATAAAAGCCCTGTAACAAAAAGAGAAACAATCCAATTAAAAAGCAGGTAAAGGACTTGTATAGATATTTTTAAAGAAGATGTACATATGGTCAACAAGCTCATGAAAAGGTATTCAAGTTATTAGTCATTAGAGGAATGCAACTCAGAACCATAAAATTCCTACTGGAATGGTTATAATTAAAAAATGGAAAATAACAAGTGCTTGTGAGAAGGTGGAGAAATTGAAACTTTCATACATTGCTGATGAGAACATAAATGGGGCAACTGCTGTGGAAAACAATTTAGTGGTTACTTAAAAAGTTAAACTTAGAATTATAATATATCCCAGAAATTCCATGCCTAGATATATATCTAATAGAAGTGAAAATATGTGTTTAAGAAAATACTTGTACCTGAAAACTCATTGTAGCACTTTTCACAATCATAAAAATGTGAAGAAAACTCAAACATCCATCAATGGATTAATGGATAAACAAATGTAGTATAGCCATACAATGAAAATATTATTCAACCATAGAAGGAATGAAGTACTGATATGCTATGACATGTATGAACCTTGAAGACGCTGTTAAATGAAATAAGCCAGACACAAAATGCCATATATTGTATGATTCCATTTATACAAAATATCCTGGTTAGGCACATCCATAGAGACAGAAAGCAGGTTAGTGGTTGGAATGGACTGGGAAGAGTGAGAAGTGGGAATTGACTGCTTAATGGAGTTTTCTTTTAGGGTGATAAAAATATTCTGGAACTAGAAAGTGGTGATGGTTGTACAACAGTGTGTATGTGCTAATGCCACTAAATTGTACACTTTAAGGTGTTTAAAATGAGTATATGAATTTTACTACAATAAGAAAATGCTAAGAAAATACTATGAACACTAGTGTCAAAAGCTTTGAAAAATTAGATGAAATAGGCCACATTGTTAGAAAAATATAACTTGTCATAATTCAGTATGAAATAGAATACTTGAGAGTTTATTACCTAGCAATTAAAATTTTTTCTCACTAAAAATTTATAAATTTTACCAGATATTTAGGGAATAAGTCACTCTAATCTCAGAAAAACAATTCCAGGATATAGAAGAAGTAAGAATGCTTCCAAACTCATTTTGTGAAACTATCAAAATCTTGATACCAAAATATAAGGAAGAATATATAAAAAATGAAAATCATAGGTTACTTTGATTCATGAACAGAAAGGCAAATGTCAGAGATAACCCATTTATAATAGCTTCAAAACAGAAACTATTTACAAATCTATCTAACCAAAGAAGTGAAAGGATGTAAGGAAAATGATAAAACTCTGGTGAAAGAAATTGAAGAGGACATATAGAAAAAGGAAAGATATTCCAAACCCATGGTTTGGAAGAATTATATTGTTAAAATGACAATACTATCCAAAGCAACTTACAGATTCAATGTAATCCCTATCAAAATACTAATGACATTCTTCACAGGAAAAAAAAAGTCCTAAAAGTTATGTGGAACCACAAAAGACCCCAAATAGCCAAAAGAGCAAAAAGAACATGGCTGGAGGCATCACACTACCTGATTTCAAAATTTACTACAAAGCTATAGTAACCAAAATAGCATGAAAACAGACATATAGACCAATGGAACAGAACTGAGAACCCAGAAACACACCCACACCTTTACAGTTCACTTATTTTTGGCAAAGATGCCAATAACATACAATGGGGAAAGGATGGTCTCTTCAATAAATGGGGCAGGGAAAACGGAATATCCATATGCAGGCAAATGAAACTAGACTCCCATCTCTCACCATACACAAAAATGAAATACAAATGGATTAAAGATGTAAATCTGAGACCTAAAACTGTGAAACTACTAGAAGAAAACATTGGAGAAATGCTCCAGGACATTGGTCTGGGCAAATTTTGTGTGCATGAGACCTCAAAAGCATAGGCAAGCAAAGCAAAAATAGACAATTTAGCTTGATTACATCAAGTTCAAAAGCTCTGCACAGCACAAGAAACAACCAACAAAGAGACAATTCACAGAATGGAGAAAATATTTACAAACTACCCATCTGACAAGGGATCAATAACCAGAATATCCAGAGTTCAAAAAATTCAATAGCAAAAAGACAAGCTATCTGAACAAAGGAACTGAACAGACATTTCTCAGAAGAAGACACACAAATGTCCAACAAGTGTATGAAAAAATGCTCAATATTACTAATCATCAGAGAAATGCAAATCAAAACCACAATGTGAGAAACATACAGATAAAATGGCTTATATACAAAAGACAGACAATAACAGATGCTGGTGAGAATGTGGAGAGAGGAGAACTCTCATACACTGTTGGTGGGAATGTAAAGGAGTACAGACACTATGGAGAACAGTATGGAGGTTCCTCAAAAAACCACAAATAGAACTATCATATTATCCAGCAATCCCACTGCTGGGTATATACCCAAAAGAAAGGAAATCAGTGTATCAAAGAGATATCTGCCCTCCCATGTTTATTGCAGCGCTAATCACAAGAGCCAACATATGGAATCAATCTAGGTGTCTGTCAGTGGATGAATGATAAAGCAAATGTGGTATATATATTCAATGGAATATTATTCAGCCAGAAAAATGAATGAAATCCTATGATTTGCAACCACATGGATGGAATTAAAGGCCATAATGTTATGTGATATAATCCAAGTATGGAAAGAGAAATATCACATGTTCTCAGTATTTTGTGAAGATAGAGAATAGACTGGTTGTTACCAGAGACTGAGAAGGGGAGGAGGAAAGGAGGGATGAAGGGGAACAAAAAGAATATACATGTATTTATTTACTGTTACCACAGAACTGTACACTTGAAAATGGCAAAAGTGAAAACTAACTTATATATATTTTACCTCAACAAAATTTTTTAAAAAAAATCAGAATTAAACAAGTAATGAAATCCAATCACATGTCAAGATTGTGCCACTGCACTTCAGCCTGGGCAACAAGAGTGAAACTCTGTCTCAAAAACAAAAAACAAAACAAATGAAACCAGTGCAAATATACAAAAATCAACTGGGCACGCTGGCATGCACCTGTAGTCCCAGCTACTTGGAAGGCATAGGTGGGAGGATCTCTTGAACCAGAGAGGTTAAGGCTGCAGTGAGCCAAGATTGCCCCACTCTACTCCAGCGTGAGCACCAGAGTGAGACCCTGTCCCTCCCTGCCAAAAAAAAACTTTGTATATTTTGTAGAGACAGGGTTCACCATGTTTCCCAGGCTGGTCTTGGACTCCTGGGCTCAAGTGATCCACCTGCCTTGGCCTTCCAAAGTGCTGGGATTACAGGTGTGTGCCACTGTGCCCAGTTCTAACAAAGTTGTTTTAACAAAAACATCAACTATCACATTATTAGATTAAAGGAGAAAAGTTATATTGACCCCTCAACAGATGAAAATATCATTCCATTTGATAAAGTTAACATCCTTCCATGATTTAAAAAAACTGCTAGCAAACTTAAAATAGACAAAACTTCCTCAACTTGGAAAAAACCCATATACTTACTGTGAATTTTGAAAGCATTTCTTTTTTTCCTTTAGTTGTACACAATTGGTTAGCTCATCATTTATTTCATTATTTAATTGATATAATATTTGTACATTTTTATGGGGTACATGTGATATTTTGTTACATGCATAGGCTGTGTAATGATCAAGTCAGGGTATTTAGGATTCACACTGCCTCAAGCATTTATCATTGCTATGTGTTGGGAACATTTCAAGGCCTCTCTTTTAGCTATTTTGAAATATACAATACATGTTAACTATGGTCACCCTACTCTGCTATCGAAGAGCAGAACTTATTCCTCCTATCTGTATGTTTGTACCCCTTAACCAACCTGTCTCATCCCCTGACTCTCTCACTTTCAAGCCTCTGGCAACTATTATTCTACTCTCTACCCCGTGAGATTAACTTTTTTAGCTCCTACATATGGGTGAGCTCCTACAAATATTGAATATGGCTCCTACATATGCAATATTTTTCTGTAATTTTTATTTCTCAGGCTGGATTTATTGGGTCTGGATATAAAAGAATGCTAGCACCATAAAATGAGTTGGTGAGTGTTTCCTCTTCTCCGTTCTCTGAAAGAGTAGGTATAAAAATTGAAATTCTATTTCCTTAAGTACTTGGTAGAACTCACTGGAGTTTTTCTTCTTTTTCTTTATGGATCATGGGTGAATAGAATTGTAAGAATCATAGTCCTTGCTTCATTCAATAATTTCATTATTCAAGTCTCATTTGTTTATTTTAAATAATATGATGAACAGTTATGAGCTTGTTCATTTGCACATAAGTTAGAATGTTGATGAGATAACTTATGTCTACCTATGGGTTCATTCCCAGCCTGTTCCTTGACCTCCCTATTAAGGTAAACGCTGTCCTGAATTTTGTGTTTATCATTTTTTTGATTTATTTTTATATGGTTTTGTCTTATGTGATGAGGTATATTTAGGGTCTTCTTTGTCATTGTTTGCAACATTCTCTCTTAAAGGTGTTTGCTTTTTCACTATATTATATTGCTAAGAGGTATACCT
Organism: Sapajus apella; assembly: GCF_009761245.1. Classification (NCBI taxonomy): domain Eukaryota; kingdom Metazoa; phylum Chordata; class Mammalia; order Primates; family Cebidae; genus Sapajus; species Sapajus apella. The sequence continues at coordinate 17,478,459 of NW_022436986.1, read as the reverse complement.
GTTAATGCTTTGTGTGAGTAGTTCATTCATCCTGACTTCTGTATAATATTCCATTGTGTGAACATACCAAAATTTACACACTTTCCTGTTTTTGGCATTGGGCAATTTTTTTCAGTTTGTTTATTTGTTTTTTGCTATCACAAACAGCATCGTTATAAACAATCTTGAACATTTCTCCTGGTATAAATGTGGAAGTGTGCCTGTTGGTTTTTACTGGAATTACTAGCTTGTATGAAATGTGAATGTTCAGTTTTAAAGGATAATCCCAAACTGGTTTCCAGAGTGGTCATTAACAGTTTATAGTCCTACCACTAATGTTTAAGAGATTCTGTTAATACACATGCTATCTATACTTGGTATGTCAGACTTTTAAATATTTGCCAATATTAATATAAATCTATATGGTGGTCTTGATGGCATTTCTCTGCTTGTGGCATTAGTTCATGGTTATGAGGATATGTAAGAGAATGATATCTTACCACATTTCCCATATGTGCCCTCTGTGCCAATGGATACTATCAATCTTAGTCTCTTGTGCTGCTGTAATATAATACCTGTGACTTGTAATTTATAAAAAACAGAAATTTATGTCACACAATTCTGGAGACTAGGAAGTCTGAGATCAAGGTACTCACATGTTTGGTGTCTAGTAAGGGCTGGTTTTTTGCTTCCAAGATGATGCCTTGAATGCTGCATCCTCTGGAGGGGATGAATGCTGTTCCTCACATGGCAGAACAGAAGAGAGTGAATCCTCCCTTGCAAGTCATTTTTATAGCAGCATTAATCCATTCATGAGGGCTCCACCCGAAACACTTCCTATTAGACTCTACCTTCCAGTGCTTGCACTGGAGATTAAGCTTCCAACCAATGAATTTGAATGGGGTCAAAAATATTCAAACCATAGCACCATCGGATGATAGGCTTCCAACACAGCTAGGCCAGAAGATTGGCAGCAGAAATATGGTAGGAAGGTTAAATAGAAACATTTTGACTTTGTAATTCTCTGATGCCTGAGAAATGTGAAGAAGCCCATGACCTCTTAGAAATGCTTGTAGAAGTATTACTTTATCAGAGACTGAAGGTTCAAGCATCATATTAAGGTTAAAACATGCTGAACAAATAGTCTAAGATTTATCAACAAAACAAATTGGGGATGTTTTGCTTTAGCTTTCTGAGGGCTGGTGGTTCTTTTGGTGCTTCATTTAAGGAGTAGTGTGGGTATTATCAGATACTTGTGGGAACTAAAGCTAGAAGCAAATAGCTTTCATTTGCCCAGTAAGTTCTTTCCAATTTTGGTATGGACATCTCTGAATCCATAATGTCTTTCCATAATGTCTTTGCTCATGGAGATGGTGCCGGAAAATTAATTGTGGGGAACTGCTAATGTATTTGGGCAGTATAACTTTGCCTGAAAGAGATTTGTAGGTTCATAGGAAACTGCTTATTAAAGAGTTATATATATATATATTTTTTTGAGACGGAGTCTCACACTGTCACCCAGTCTGGAGTGCAGTGATGTGATCTTGGCTAACTGCAACTTCCACCTCCCAGGTTCAAGTTATTCTCCTGCCTCTGCCTCCCAAGTAGCTGGGATTACTGGCACCCACCACCATGCCTGGCTAATTTTTTTGTATTTTTAGTAGAGACGTGGTTTCACTATGTGGGTCAGGCTGATCTCAAGCACTGATCTACCCATCTTGGCTTCCCGAAGTGCTGTGATTACAGGTGTGGGCTACCGCACCCAGTCAAGAGTTATATCTTCTTAAGCAGAATGTGGTGAAATTGTCACTGGACAAATATAAATTCTGTTTCAGCTTATTGAAATATATGGCATCTTTGTTCCGGATGTGTGTGAGTACAAATTTACTCAAAATGCCAGCTTAATCTCACTAGTCCTAAAGAAATGAAGCCATTTTATACTTGCTTCAGGTGCTATTAGCATTTTATTAAAAAATTAACATGCATTTCTAATCCACCCAAGGATATGAAGACAGACTTTAGGCAATACAGCCAGATAGTGGATATAAAACCTAGAAGAGCATGGATCAGCTTGCAGAAATACAGGACATGCCTATGAGCTGGCATTCATAATGCTTGAGAACAGTTAATCACCATTCTGATATTAACTTTTGTAGAACCTCAAATCTCTTTGCACTAGACTGGAAGGGCATAGGGAGGATACAAGGATGACTCTGGGGAAGACGAGAGTATGAAAGCAGATCTGATGGTGACCTAATAACCGGCCATAAACTGGAGTTTTTAACACTGAACTGGGCTACACACAGATACATTAAATATACCTATGGAGTAGTCTTTCCAATGGCTTGACCCAGTTATGATCCTCTCTGTTCTGACACGAGCTAAACTGAATGCTACAGCCTAATGCTTTCTGGCTGCTTTAGTTTACTATGTTGTAGCATTCTATTTTGTTGGGTGCTAAGAAATAGAGGCGGTTTCTTTTACCTAGAGAAATACCCTTTCCAGGACATGGATATTATACCAAATGAAATAATAAAATGGTCACTTTTGCTAAAGAGGAACAGCCAGAGCTCACCCTGAAAGATGTGCCCCAAATAATCTGAATTACATTATCCTATATTAATTGCTTCCGCCCCAGGAAAGGCGTGGGGAGCTGTGGAGTGGAGCATAGTGGGCTGATTTAGGGACTAGGTCGGTAATGGAGGAAAATGTAGCCCTGCCTGTGGGAAGGAGGTGAAATTCTTCCAAATGCACAAGAATTCTGCTTTGAGATTGGCAGAAGTCATCACTAGGCAGAAATGATTGCATAGATTATTTTTGTGGATTGTGGAAGCCCAGACATTTATTTCTTGCCTTTCTCTGCTTTAGCGTGGATAACATTCACCTGTAGAGCTTGTTAGAAATGAAGACTCCTGGACCTCATTCTCAGTAATTCTGATTCAATAGACCTGGGGTGGAACCTAAGCAGCTGCACTTTTATGAGCACTCCAGGTGATTACACGATGCATGTACTTCAAAGGCCACATTTTGAGGGATGTAGTTGTAGAGCAAAGTCCACTGTTTCTAGTAGAAATATTATTGTAATCACTCCATCCCCCTATGAAGCTTCATAGTTTCTGCAATATATAATATAGAGCAAATTTTTTAAGCTTGAGAGTGACACATCTTTTTTATTTTTTATTTTTTGAGACTGAGTTTCACTCTTGCTGCACAGGTTGGAGTACAATAGCATGATCTCAGCTCATCGCAACCTCTACCTCCCAGGTTCAAGCGATTCTCCTGCCTCAGCCTCCCCAGTAGCTAGGATTACAGGCCTGTGCCACCATGCCCGGCTTGTATTTTTAGTTGAGATGAGATTTCTCTATGTTGGTCAGGCTGGCCTCAAACTCCCAACCTCAGGTGATCCATCCTCCTTGGCCTCCCAAAGTGCTGGGATTATAAACCTGTGAGCCACTGCCCCTGGCCAAGAGTGACAATTTTATGGACCTTTTTATGAATACTTTACTCTCATTTCTCAATATTTCATTGTTACTCAAAAGGAGAAATCAATTTCACCTTGAATCCACTTCAAATTCCCTTTAGGAAACTTTCTGAGAAAAAAAGTTCTCTTACTAATAAGTCTCAATTGTACTTGTACACACTCACTCCTATGCTGTTGCCTACCCCTGGGGCTGAGTCTCATGGTATCTTATTTAACCTGTGCACTCTTCCAGGGCAGCAGTGCCTCTTGGTTCTAACCTGTAATGAAGCCTCTTGAAACTCAGCTCTCTCCAGAACAGTGAGGATTAGTCTGTAACTTGTACTTGGTGTAATGGGAATACTGTCATAATAACTGACGGGCAGAAGAAAAAGAAAAGCATTATGACTGTGTTGGTTTGGTATATTTTGCCAACAAAGACATACTCTTGGGCTATTTTCAGAGCTAAGACCAGTGGCTGCTTCTCCCAGAAGGCCGCAGGAAGGTCTTCTGAGGGGACTGGTGGAATGAGAGACAAGCTAGGTGGAATGTGGCATGGGCTGCATGCATTTACTGTTCCCTGAGCAAAGAAGCCCTTCCCAGTAGGATTCCAGCTCCTTTCCCCATCTTCCATTTCTCTGCCTCAAATGCACCTGCGGATTAATGAAAATATTTTCTTTCATCTTCATGCTCTATTGCCCACCCCATTGTTCGGGAAGAATGATTCCTCAAGATTGTATTAATATTAGTACAGTAGCCAGGACAAGTCAGGGCTAGTTCCATCCTACCCTGCATGGGTCAGAACTGCTCCCACAGTGTCTGCTAAGTTGAGGTGGAATGTACCATCTACTTTGGTAATTATTCTGAGCAGTCCTGGTCCACAGGAGGCTACTCCTGGTACCAGATTGCCTGCCAACTGTGCTTAAAGGAAATGAATTTAGGCAAGGCATCAAAATCCATTTTAATTTCCCTTCTAGGATTTGTTGTCTTTTAGCCATAGGCCAAAGTTAGCAATGGATGAAATTTGCATCTAGAGACTAGCATTCCAACTTGCAAGACACATTGATAAAAATGGGGGCTATGCCATATTTTACGCAAATATTTCCTGAATACATTATCCTTGAAAAAAGTGGTTTCAGGTTTTGTTGTATTTTTAAATAACACAAGCAATGGGCCAGGCACAGTGGCTCCTGCCTGTAATCTCAGCATTTTGAAAGGCTGAGGGGAGGTTTGCTTGAGCCCAGGAGTTTGAGACCAGCCTGGGTGACACAGGGAGACCCTGTCTCTACAAATAATTAAAAAGTGAGCTGGGCGTAGTGATGTGCATCTGTGGTCCCAGCTACTTGGGAGGCTGAGGTGGGAAGAAGATTGCCTGAGCCCAGGGGATCAAGGCTATAGTGAGTCATGATACCACCACTGCACTTTAGCCTGGGTGACAGAGTAAGACCCTGTCTCTAAATAAATAAATAGCATAGGCAATGAACCAGTATATTCTTGTAAAAACCACTAAAGTGATATGCTTTAGCAGAATTCTCCTTTGACCCCATTCCCACCCCATCCCAGCCCTACTCCTAGAGTTAATTTCTCTCATTCATTTGGTGTGTGTCTCTCTGGACCATTCTTATGTCACATTATAATAGTTCTGAAACTCTACTGTGTTTGAGCATCACCTGGTGTTATGGGCTGAATCGTGTCTTCCCAGAATTTATCTGTTGAAGCCCTTGTCCCTAGTACCTCAGAATGTAACTGTTTGGAAATAAGGCTTTTAAAGAGGTGATTGGGTTAAAATGAGGTTTTGATTCATACAGAACAATATTAAAATTATGACATACTCTCAGAATAGAATATCTTGCTATAATTAAAATGATGAATATCTGTATTTATTCAACTGGGGAAAAGTCATGTGATGTGAAAAGGCAAAAATATTTCTATATAAAACATTTTTATATTACTTTGAGATAGTGTGTCCTAAAACCTGTCAAGGAAAACACACTGGAAGAAAGCTAGTATCCAAAGTTAGAAATGGATGAAAGTTACATCTAGAGAATAGCATTCCAATTTACAAGACACATCGATAAAACCCATCTCTACTAATATACAAAAAACTGAGATGGGTGGATCACGAGGTCAGGAGATCAAGAACGTCCTGGCCAACATGATGAAACCCCATCTGTACTAAAATACAGAAAACTAGCCGGGTGTGGTGGTGTGTACCTGTAGTCCCAGCTACTTGGGAGGCTGAGGCAGGAGAATCACTTGAACCTGGGAGGCGGAGGTTGCAGTGAGCCGAGATCATGCCATTGCACTCTAGCCTGGTGATACAGCAAAACTTCGTCTAAAAAAAAAAAGAAAAAAAAAAGAAAAAGAAAAAGAAATTTCTGTTGTTTAAGCCACCCAGTTTATGGAATTTTGTTATGACAACCATAGCAAACTACTATAGTAATAATCACATTGTGAAAACATGATCCCCCAGCCCACCCTAGAGATTCCATTCAGTAGGTTTGGAGTGGAAGGTGGGAATATGTATTTCTAATATGTAAGTCCCAGATAGGACTTTATGTTTCAGGAATGCAATATCTTTCTATACTACTCTTAAAATACCTTGTTTCCCTGCATAATTTTAAAAACTATTTTTAATTTTTGTGGGTGCATATTAGGTGTATATTTTGTGGGTGTGTGTGAGATATCTTGCTACAGACATACAATGTGTAATGATCACATCAGGGTAAATGGGGTGTCCATTACTTCCAACATTTACCCTTTCTTCTTGTTATATACAATTCAATTACATTTTTTTAGTTATTTTAAAATGTACAATTAAATTATTATTAACTATGGTCAGTCTGTTGTGCTATCAAATACTAGATCTTATTCACTTTTTTAACTATTTTTTGTACCCATTAACTATCCCTACTCTCCTCCCCCCCACTACCTTTCCCAACCTCTGAAAACCATCATTCTACTCTATATTTCCATGAGTTCCATTGTTTTCATTTTTAGCTCCCACAAATAAGTGGAAACACCCTGTATAATATCTGATTCCTCAGATTTGGCTTTTTTTCAGTTTGTTTGCCTTGACGGGTGTCAGGATACACTATCACAAAATAATATAAAAATGTTGCGTATAGAAATATTTTTGCCTTTTTATGTCACATGACTTTTCCTCAGTTGAATAAATACAGATATCCATTATTTTTAATTACTGCAAGGTATTCGATTATGAGAGTATATCCTAATTTTAATATTACTTTGTATGTCTCTGAATACGCATTGTTTCTCTTCTTGAGTAATTTCAATTTGCCCAATGATCAAGGAACAAATTTTGTCCCCTGTTCTCTTACTCATTATTTCCATATTGGCTGAATTCAGTCTGGATGATATTTGCTGTTCTTCATCAGCTTTGTCTTTCCTGTTTAGAATTGCCACATATCTGTTTACTCTAGTGGAACAAAAAGAATGTCTTAATTCTCTGTGATGTTGAGTCCTTTAACTCAACCACTTTAATAAGCTTTATTTACTCAAAACATGCAGACTCTTTTCTATGACTTTTGTGCTGATTTAAAAAACTGCTGAAGGTCTTTCAGTATTGTGTTTTGTGTTTTATGATATAGAACGTACGCACACATAAGTAAGAATTAATTCTATTAAGACAGAATAAGTCTGCCTATCTGTACTCCCCTGCTGTTTTGAAAATGGGATATTGAATCAATATCCAAAGTGTGATTGACTTCATCTAAATATATTTCCAAAGCAGTACATGGAAGGAGTCTTTAAACTGTTTGAATATACAAAAATAAGGAGTATACATAATCTATTAAATAGTCAACATAAGCTGAATCATATGCAATAAACTATAAATCATATCCAGTGGGATTTTGATATTAATTTACAACTGGTGTGTAACTATGAGAGTTTCCCTTATTCTATCAGGCATGGATTTCTCTTTTCACATAATGTAGATCCTGCTGATCTTCCATACAGGAGTCATGATGAAATGTAATGCAACAGAGCACTGAGAAAAAAGTCCTCTTTAAAATAGTGAAGGGAATGTTGAGAACATGAGGATTCAAACAAAGAGGGGATAAGTAGTCTTCATAAATTCTTGGTGAAGCAAGAAAAGAATGAAAATATGAGAGCCAATATACGTGATAGATGCTCCATCTTGGGACCGCAACTGGGTCCAGTAAGGAGAAATTCTTTAAAGAAGGACATATTCCAGGGTTGTTAGGTGGAGTCTTTGTCTTGGCTGGGTACCTTCTTGTCTGGTTTCATAGCATTCCTTTTTATGATTCCAAAGTATTGTAATTCTCAGGGATCAGAAACTTCTGGAAAGAGCTCAGATTATTTAAACAAAGAAGACTAATTTCCAACTTCCCAAGCGTTAGCGGAACAAAAGTACCAATTATTGCATAGAAAACTGAGAATCATTGGTGGCCAGAGAGCATCAGAGCTAGCAGGTGGCCAAGAAGATCTTTGATGATATGAGCTCTCTTACAAAGAAACAAATAGCCCTGGGTATTGGCTCAGAGAATAATACCACATTACTATTACCCAAGTTCTTGCTATTCCTTCTAGCTGGTATGCTCTGGAGGCAATCCATTCTCTTCCTCCTCCTCTCTCTCTTTCTTTCAAAATGTGCGTTGGTACTTTTCATTGTCTCCATACACCTTGACGCCATTACCTCCCACTTGAATATGATCTTTTCATTTATTTTGATTTTGATTTTTTAAAATTTCACTTTAAGTTCTGGTATACATGTGCAGAATATGCAGGTTTGTTACACAGGTATACATGTGCCATAGTGGTTTGCCGCATTTATCAACCAGTCATCTAGATTTTAAGCCCACTATGCATTAAGTATTTGTCCTAATGCTTTCCCTTCCCTTGCTCCCCACCCCTGACAGGCCCCAGTGTGTGATGTTCCCCTCCCTGTGTCCATGTGTTCTCGTTGTTCAACTCCCACCTATGAGTGAGAAAGTGCGGTGTTTGGTTTTCTGTTCCTGCATTAGTTTGCTGAGAATGATGGCTTCTGGTTTCATCCATGCCCCTGCAAAGGACACGAATTCATTCTTTTTTATGGCTGCAGAACGTGATCTTTTTTAATGCCCTATTATTAGTTGAAAATAATATATGTATCTTGATAAAGTTAATAGGGTTACCCCAAAAGACAAATTCCTTGATAGTTAAAAAAAAATTAATTCATCAATGTCTTCTAATTTACTTTTCTCCAGTCTGATTTCTTTTGGACCTTGGGTTCATGCTAATTTTGATAGCCACACTAGGGAGCACTGTTGAGTTATAAACGCTCTCAACAGTGTTTGCCTGTTTTTTATCAATGCTGAACTTGCAACTCCTTTCATTTATGTCAGTATTTCACCTTCTGTGCTAACAGTAGGATATGAAAAAGACGTGTAGATTTGCTTCCAGCACAGAAAAAAATAATTATGACTTAAAACAGTACTTGCTGGTAGGCAGGGAAAGAAAAAAATGCATTTTTGTAAAGGAATACTATTCTTTTTTCTCTTGGCTTTTTTGGGTTATAAATTCACATTAGTGATAACAGCCAATATACAAACCACAGTTGTAGCAACCAGAGAAAGAAACAGGATATGACCCCTTTTGTAAGATGCTCATAATATTCCCAAGGAGGCAGGAGAAAACTCCATTCATCTGTAGTTTATTCAGAATGTTCTTTTCTGTTGCTTGTCATTTTGGAATGGATTTAACTGTTAATAAAAAGTTACAGGAACAAAAGCCTCATAGCTAGAAATCATCTGTTTCTTTACAAAACAAGTTCACCCCAGATCAGCCACGTGACTTGCCCCAGCAGTGCCCAGCCCTCTGACCCGAATCTTGCTGGAACAGCATCTCTTTTGGGACTGAGAAAGAATTGACGTTCTAAGTCCTTCCTGCTATTTCTCTCAAGCTTGGTGCCTGCTGTGATGGAGAGTTCTTTTTCCTTTAAACCAGATACTGAAAAGTAAACCTAAAAACCCAAATCCCTTCAACAGAGAATTAAATGTGCAGATTTGGGATAAAATAAGCTGCAAATATTTGACCACTATCATGATACACCAGTGCAAAAATTTACAAAAATTGTCCAGGATGATTGAGTTTTCTCAGTGGTAAAGCTAACATAGCATCTAAACAGTTGGCAATATTATTTAAGCTGAACCTCAGAGATTCTTACATTTATTTTTGATCTTTTGTGTTAACAGAGTCAGAGCTAAATCTTTTGTTACCTATACTTAATTATAATTTTACAAATATTTTAGAAATGATATGTCCTTCTTCCATTAAAAAGCATTTATTAAAAACACACATTTGTTTATGTAGTACACAACCAGTTTCTTTTTGTGTGTGCGTGTGTGTGTGATTCTTGTTGACTTGATGTCCATTCTCCACTGAGGCACCAAATATAACCGGGTTTGCGTCCCAGCCCAGCGGGTGTATTTAATTCTCTGAGTCTCAGATTAATGAGGATAATAATACTTTCATCATAGTGGCTTTGTAAGAATTAAATGATGCATTAATGTGGAGTAGCCAAGTAGGCACAGTATTCAATGGGATCTAGTGTGCTCCTTTTTGCATTCACTTAAGAGCAGCAATGATGTAATATGCAGAAACAATGAGTCCAATCTGCTGCATTGTTGTGTGTTCTCACATGATCCTAGAAAAGTATCACAAAGGCAAAAAAAAAATTAGAAAGGGGAATGCTTATTTCTTGCATTGTGATGTCAAAGAAAGAACATATATGCTGCTTAAAACTTAGACTAAATTTGAGCTATTCATAGAATAAATTTGAACTATTTATAGAATAAATTTGAACTATTTGTACATCAGGATATTTTAATCAAAGTTTTGTGAATAACTTTAGATCAAAGAAATGAATCAAATAATCAACAGAAGTACAGCCTGTATTTCTTTAATGCTTCATAGTCATACTTAGAACATTTAAGTACTTCATACTTACGTGAAGTACAGCAATTTTGGAAAATAGTGTGGAAGTTCCTCAAAAAACTAAAAATCGAATCATGTGATCCAGCAATTCCACTTCTGAGTATATATTCAAAGGAAATAAAATGTAGCCACAGCTACATTTCCATGTTCATTGCAGCATCATTCACAATAGCCAAGGTATGGAAACAACCAAAGTGCCCACCAATGGATGGATGAATGGATTGAAAAACTGTGGGCCATGATTGCACCATTGCACTCCAGCTTGGGTGACAGAGTAAGACACTGTCTCAAAAAAAAGGTGCTTACTGTCACTCATTGAAACTACACTAAAATATTTTAACCTATGAAAACCTATAAAATAACAAATGTTAAAAAAAACAGTGCTCCTGAAGCATATGGGTATTGCTGATAAGAATATATTCATGTGCATATGTGTGTATGGAATTATACAATACTATTTAGCCTTTAAAAAGCAGAAAATTCTGTTATTTGCAACAACATGGATGAACCTGGAGGGCATTATGCTAAGTAAAATAAGCCAGGCCCAGGATGACAAATACCACATGACCTCACTTACATGTGGAGTTTTAAAAAAATTGAACTTGTAGAAATAATGAGTAGAATGACCAGAGTCTGGGAATGGGGAAGGTAGGCAGGGAAAGAGGAGATATTATCAAAAGATACAAAGTTTCAATTAGGAGGAATAAGTTCTGGTGATCTATTGCACAGCATGATAACTATAGTTAATAATAATGCACTACCTATTTTAAAATAGCTAAAAGAGAGGACTTCAAATGTTCTGGCCACAAAAATGGTAAATATTTCAGGTGATGGATATGGTAAGTGTTAAGTGTAACAATGTATACATGTATTGAAACATCACATCATACCCTATAAATAGATACAATAAAAACAGGAGAAAAGATAGTTTAAATTTCTATTTTCATTAATTAGTGGGAAGAAAAAGTTAAATAAAGGTATTGTAGGCCAGGCAAGGTGGCTCACGGCTGTAATCCCAGCACTTTGGGAGCCCTAGGCTAGTGAATCACCAGGTCAGAAGATTGATACCATCCTGGCCAACATGGCGAAACCCTGTCTCTACTTAAAAAAAAAAAAAAAAAAAATTAGCTGGATGTGGTGCTGTGCACCTTTAATCCCAGCTACTTAGGAGGCTAAGGCAAGAAAATTGCTTGAGCCCAGGAAGCAGAGGTTGCAGTGAGCCGAGATTACACCAAAGTATTCCAGCCTGGCCACAGAGCAAGACTCGATCTCCAAAAAAAAAAAAAAAAGGCATTGTAATAAAAACAGGTTTTCTTAATTTAAGAAATATGAAAAATACGAAAAATAAATTTTGAAAAGTAGTAGGGCTTGAGGTCCAAAGGGTACCAATGAATGTAGTATAAATGGATATAAAGAAAATAGTTTTTCTTTCTTCCTTATACTCCGCTATCCATTGTCCTTCCCAGAGGCAGCCACTGATATATTTTTGGGTATCTTTCTATGGAGAGAGATAGACCAATGGATTTGAATCTGGATATAGATATAGATGTAGACCTAATCATTTCACACATTTGGGATATATCTTTAGGATAAATTACTAGAAGAAATTGCTGATCAGTCTTTGTGCATTTTTAATGGTTATATGGCTAAATTGCCATCTTATCCTCTACAGAGGGCAATTTAGCCATATAACCATTATAAATACAACTATGTTATCTTTCTCTCTATAATTCTATACACTCATATGCACATGAATATATTCTTTTTTTTTCTTTTTTTTTTTTTTTTGACGGAGTTTCGCTCTTGTTGCCCAGGCTGGAGTGCAATGGCATGATCTCGGCTCACCGCAACCTCCGCCTCCTGGGTTCAGGCAATTCTCCTGCCTCAGCCTCCTGAGTAGCTGGGATTACAGGCATGCGCCACCATGCCCAGCTAATTTTTTGTAGTTTTAGCAGAGACGGGGTTTCACCGTGTTGACCGGGATGGTCTTGATCTCTTGACCTCGTGATCCACCCGCCTCGGCCTCCCAAAGTGCTGGGATTACAGGCGTGAGCCACCGCGCCCGGCCCTTTTTCTTTTTTTTATTGCATTTTGGTTTTGGGGTACATGTGAAGAACATGCAAGATTGTTGCATAGGTACACACGTGGCAGTGTGATTTGTTGCCTTCCTCCACATCACCTATATCTGGCATTTCTCCCCATGCTATCTCTCCCCGACTCCCCAACCCCCGCTGTCCCTCCCCTATTTCCCCCCAACTGACCCCAGTGTGTGGTGCTCCCCTCCCTGTGTCCATGTGTTCTCATTGTTCAACATCTGCCTATGAGTGAGAACATGCGGTGTTTGATTTTCTGCCCTTGTGTCAGTTTGCTGAGAATGATGGTTTCCAGGTTCATCCATGTCCCTACAAAGGACATGAACTCATCATTTTTGATGGCTGCATAGTATTCCATGGTGTATATGTGCCACATTTTCCCTGTCCAGTCTATCATCAATGGGCATTTGGGTTGGTTCCAGGTCTTTGCTATTGTAAACAGTGCTGCAATGAACATTCGTGTGCAGCACATGAATATATTCTTATCAGCAATACCTATATTCTTCAGCAGCAGTTGTTCTGATCATTATTGTATAGGTTAAAATATTTTAATGTAGTTTCAACGAGTGACAGTAAGCACCTTTTTTTGTTTGTTTTGTTTTTGTGATAGGGTCTCACTCTGTCACCCAGGCTGGAGTGCAATGGTGCGATCATGGCTCACTGCTGCCTTAGTATCCTGGGCTCTGGTGACCCTTTCCCCTCAGCCTCCTGAGTGGTTGGGACAACAGGTACATGGCACAATGCTGGGCTAGTTTTTGTATTTTCAGTAGAGACAGGATTTTGCCATGCTGCCCAGGCTGGTCTTGTGTTCCTGAGCTCAAGTGAACCTCCCACCTCAGCCTTCCCAAATGCTGGGATTACAGAAATGAGCCACTGTGCCTGGCGTTGTAACATCCTTTATGAGCCATTTTCACTTTTTTATGTGAATTTTTTTTCATATCCTTTACCCATTCTTAATTGGACTCTGTCTTTTTCTCACTAATGTTTAAATATATTAGGAAAATAAGGCCTTTGTAATCTCAATTATAATTTTTCCAGCTTTCTATTTATCTTTTGGCTATTTATGTAAGTTTTAATATGCAAACATACAAAATTGTTTGGCAACCAAACCATTCTAAGATTACAAGAACATAGAATTTGCCATATGCGGAATCCCTATGAGTATTTTGATATGTTTAGTGTTCAGAACACTGCATTTTAAGAGAATGTTTTCTTCCTTTCTACTGGAATTAATATCTTTTACTATAAAAATATAACAAAAATATTTCTAAAAGGGTTGGAAGAGACCAACTTGAATTATAGAAATGGATTGTATTAAAGAACGTACAATATCTGGGAGTAGAGTAAGGGTTGATGAATAGAGATAAATGATTTTAATTGGCACATTGATTGTATGTCTGCAAATGAATGCTTCTGATGAGCCTGAAACTAGTCCTTCTCTTGATTGGTTCTTTTAAGATAATTTTAGTTTAAGAAGAACCTTTGTGAAGTCTTCTGGCGCTGGCTTTAGAAATATCCCATTTGTATGACCGATTACTTTTTAGCATTCCTGGGCATATCTGTTGTATATGACAGGTGCATTTTGCCCTGCCCAACAGCACAAAGTTACACTTGTAACATAAGGTTGGAGAAATGTTTTATTAATGACCTCGTTTACATTCTTGATATATGTATGTATGTGTACACACATGTGCGCGCACACACACGTACACACTCATACATGCATACATTTTCCTATAAAGGAGAATGCTGAACATCAGCAGATAATTTCCAAGCTATTTCTTAAAAACCAGTAGACTACAATCTGATGAGATTTCTCTACACTACTTGCAGTGCTTCAAGCCATCCTGTGTTATATTTGTAAATATTTAAACAGTGTCATTGGGAGAGATTTTGGTTTATGAAAAGTTACTGTAGAGATGTACTTGAAAAGCATTTATGTAGTTGCGAAAAGAGTTTCTCAGTGATTGAAAATGGTTAAAGAAAGGTGAGAAGCTGGTTCTTTTTACCGGTTTCTTCTCAGCCCCTTTCAGAAGTCTCTGGTTTGTCCTACTAAATGGCTCCCCATGGTTTTACTCAACAGCTGTAACTTAAGACTGTCAGTACTTGTTTCTTTGAGTGAAGGCTGCTGAATTGCTCTTTTTCTAATAAATATAGAGTCTAATTTTTTCATGTTAACCAGACAAAGATTCCCTTTGAAACATGTAGTCTGAGCACCAAACACTGGACTCATTGTCTCTGAAACAATAAGTGCCACATTCAGTCTTTCGAAATGGTGACCAATTTGCTTGTATTCAAGAACCATAGGAGTTTTACACATCTACAAAAGTGATTCACAGTTGAGTTTTCAATAATGCTAATACTGCATGTATGAGTGTGATTTAATGCTGTGATGTGTACAGTATTGTATCCTGACTGTTATATGCCTGCCACTCATGGATCAGCTTTGGACTTTTCATGATGAATTACTAGTAATTCACCCAGTGACTTCAAATGAGAGTAGAAAGAATTCCCATGCATGTTTAATTTTGCATATAAGCATATAAAATTTGATTATAACTGTCATACGCATTCTGGATGTAATGTGGCACTCAACATTAGGGACTATCTTATAGGAATGACTCCAGGAGCAGACACTGAATAAAGAATTTATGTGCAAATGATATTAGGAAATTGCTCCTAGGAAAAACCGGTAAAGAAGTAACAGAAGCAGATCAGGGAAAGGAAAGAATCCAGCCAAGGGTACAATTTCAGGCAAAGTTGTAGCTTCAGTTATATTGCACAGATGAACAGTAGAGATTAAATTGTAGCTCAGAATTTGTCCCAGTTTGAGGCAAGGAAGCTGGACCTTCACAGGCCAGACATTGTTGAAAGGACACTTAGGAGTCTTAAACTCTCAGATCTTTCCAACTCACCGCACAGGCAGGCCAAGTGGCATCCGTGGCTGAGGGCAGTCTTCTGAAGATAGTCATAGGTGCAGGCCCATGGAAGCAGAAGCACAGAAAAGTTTGGGGTGTGTCGAAGTGGGTACAAAGAAATGGCAGAAGGGCTTCAGGAGGATCTAGTACCAATAGTTGTTTGCTGCAAAGGTAATTGGGTAATAATTCTGCAGAAATTCTTTTCAATAGTTAAAATTAGTTTATTTAGGGATTCTACTACATTTTATATATTTTTAAAAGTTGTTAGGTAAATGATTCTGATCGGATATTCAGTTAGTCAAGGACTACACTACAGGAAATCTTACTCCTCACTATTTCTCAAATACATCACATATGCTTTTGTCTCAGGGACTTCATATTTGTATCTTTTGCTAAGGTTTCAGATTGATTTTTTGTAAAAAGCAGGAAAAACATAACTTTGTGACTGTCTGTTTCACCTTGATCCAGTCCTGCTGTCATTGGCTAGATGTTGTATACCTCTTAATGTCAGGCAATATGAAATATACATGTTCATCAAGTGTTCCTGCCCAAAACTATTTAAACAGAACCTTATCAGACCTTTCCCTAACTTCTGGTTTATAATACAAATATTATTTTTTATTTTGTTTTATTAGACAGAGTCTGTCTCTGTAGGCCAGGCTGGAGTGCAATCTCCACATGCTGGGTTCAAGCAATTCTCATACTTCAGCCTCCCAAGTAGCTGAAACTACAGGCGCTCACCAACATGCCCAGCTAATTTTTATATTTTTAGTAGAGATGGGGTTTCACCATGTTGGCCAGGCTAGTCTTGACCTCAAGCGATCTGCCTCAAGTGAAGGCCTCAGCCTTCCAAAGTACTGAGATTATAGGCATGAACCACCATGCCTGGCCCAAATTTTATTGTTTCATACAGTCAATGTTATTTTAGAACATTGGATTTATCCACATATTTACCACTTGCTTTCCTCAACCTCCCTTCTTTCATGTCAGTCCTTCCATCTGGAGTCATTTTCCTTCTATCTAAAGTGTATATTTTAGCACAGTGCTGACCAATATAGTGATCACTAGTCACGTGAATATTGAGACTTGAGATATTACTAGTATGAATTGAGATTTGCTGTAAGTATAAAATACACACTGGGTTTCAAGGGAAATACAAAACCCTAAATCTCTCCTGAATGATTCTTTTATCAATTACATTTTGAAATGATAATATTTTGTATATATTGGATTAAACAAACTCTTTTTAAAGTTAATTTTATCTGTTCTTTTTTGCTTTAAAAATGTGGGTAGTATACCATTTAATTTACATATTGCTCACATTATATTTCTATTAGACATCTCTGTTTTAGAATTTTCTTTAATGATGGCAAATTATGAAGTTTTGTCTGAAAATGTCTATTTTGTACTTGCTCTTGAAATCTCTTTTCAATGGATAATTGAGTTATTTTCTCTTATCATGTTGAGGATATGATTTTACTCTCTGGCTTCCATTGTTGCTATTATGATGTCGGTTAATGTTGTTACTCCTTTGGCCTTAATTTGTCTTTCTACTCTAGTTCCTGTTTGAAAAATCTTCTCCTCGTTTTTAATATTCTGATATTTTATTGTGATGAATTTAGCTATGTGTTTATCATTATATATCCTGCCTGGATTCACTGTTGATTTCTTCTATAGGTTCTAGGAAGTCACTCATCATTATCTCTTCAGGGATTACCTCTTCCCCATTCTGTTTCTCCCTTTTTATGAAATGCCAATTACATGTATATTACACCTTTTACTTTATCTTCTATATCTCAACCTCCTTTTATATTGTTTTCCATCTTTTTGTCTCTCCAAGAAGCATACTGAATTAATTCTATATAACCTTTTGCTAATACTTTTATCTTTGTCTAAACTTCTGGTTCAACTCCTTCATGGAATTCATTTCATTTCAATGGTTTTATTTTATGTTTTGATACTGGGAGCACAATCTGGTTCTTTTTCAAAACTGCTTTTCTTATAATCCTTTGCTCTTTAATCATGTCTAAAACACTTCATTTCTTTGAACATATTTTAAGTCAACATACTTTTAAAATATTCTATTACCAGTAATTCCAGTATCTAAACTCTTTGCAGGACTGATTTTGTTGTCTATTATTATTGCAGGCTTTCTCAGATGGTAGCTTCTTTCCTTGTGTATTTTGTACTTTTTGACTGGTCACGGTCCTTGGATTATCTTTGGTAGGAATTCTTTGAGGCTTTTGTTGAGGGTTTATTCATTGAAAAAATATTTACCTTTGCTTCTTCCATGAGCCTAGGGACACGGAAAACCCAGGGGGATAACTTTAAATTAAGTTTGCAGGTTTGTTGGATCATCTCTGCAGAGAAAATTTCAGACTCCTGAGGGGATTAGCCTGTGGGTGAATTTGTATACTGTCTTTACCTCTATCCAAGGTTTCAAACAGGCAATTTTCTCTGTCATGCCCTTGGTGTGTGAGGTGTTTGATTCTATTCATCTTACACTGACACATAAGTAGTTCTTTGGGAGCTCACTTGTTATTTGGCCAGTTTTCCATGAGGCTATGAATCAGAGGTGAGCTTTGTCTTCTGTCCTCTGCAAACCATGAGCCTGTGAAAACAGAAGCCTAAGGTCACCTGGATTCAGAAAATGCCTCAAAAGAAAGCCAGGTTTAGTTCTCCACTTATTTCATTAAGTTTTTTTTTTTCTCTTCAGTTTTTATTGTCCAAAGGTTGTCTATTTTCTCATCAGCTTATTTAGTATTTAAAAAGAAGTTTAAATATATATATGTGTGAGTGTGTGTGTGTGTATTAGGGCTGGGCACGTCGGCTCATGCCTGTAATCCTAGCACTTTAGGAGGCCGAGGCAGGTGGATCACTTGAGTCCAGGAGTTCAAGACCTTTATAGAGACATGGCAAAAGCTCATCTTTACAAAAAATACAAAAATTAGCTGAGTGTGGTGTTGTGTACCTGGTCCCAGATACTTTGGAGGCTGAGGTGGGAGGATCACTTGAGCCTGGGAGGCTGAGGTTGTAGTGAGCCATGATCGTGCCACACTGCACTCCAGCCTGGACAACAGAGAGAGACCTCGTCTCACACAAAAAAAGTTGTTTCTTGTAAATCTGCTTTAGTTTTTTGTAGATTCTGGGTATTAGCCTTTTGTCAGATTGCAAAATTTGGTAGATTGCAAAAATTTCTTCCCATTCTGTTGGTTGCCAGTTCACTCTAATGATTGTTTCTTTTGCTGTGCAGAAACTCCTAAGTTTAATTAGATCCTATTTGTCTATTTTGGCTTTTGTTGCCATTGCTTTTGGTGTTTTAGTCATGAAGTCCTTGCCTATGTCTGTGTCCTGAATGGTTTTTGCCTAGTTTCCTTCCAGGGTTTTTATGGTGTTAAGACAAACAAACCCATTCAAAAGCGGGCAAAGGATATGAACAGACACTTTTCAAAAGAAGACCTTTATGAGGCCAACAAACATAAGAAAAAATGCTTATCATCACTGGTCATTAGAGAAATGCAAATCAAAACCACATTGGGATTCCATCTCATGCCAGTTAGAATGGCAATCGCTAAAAAAATGTGGAGATAACAGATGCTGTAGAGGATGCAGAGAAATAGGAGCACTTTTACACTGTTGGTGGGAGTGTAAATTAGTTCAACCACTGTGGAAGACAGTGTGGCGATTCCTCAAGGATCTAGAAATAGAAATTCCATTTGACCCAGCAATCACATTACTGGGTATATACCCAAAGGATTATAAATCATTCTATTATAAAGACACATACACACGTATGTTCATTTCGGGACTGTTTACAATAGCAAAGACCTGGAACCAACCCAAATACCCATCAATGATAGACTGGCCAAAGAAAATGTGACACATATATACCATGGAATACTATGCAGCCATAAAAAGGATGAGTTCATGTGCTTTGTAGGGACATGGCTGAACCTGGAAACCATCATTCTAAGCAAACTGACACAAGAAGAGAAAACCAAACACCGCATGTTCTCACTCATAGGCGAGTGTTGAACAATGAAAACACATGGGCACAGGGAGGGGAACATCATGCACTGGGGTCTGCTGGGGGCTAGGGGAGAGACAGCAGGGGTGGGGATGTCGGGGAGGGACAACATTGGGAGAAATGCCTGATGTAGGTGACAGGGGGATGGAGACAGCAAACCACCATGGCATGTGTGTACCTGTGCAACAATCCTGCAAGATGTGCACATGTATCAGAACTTAAAGCACAGCTAAAAAATAAAGAGTTACTTAAAAATACATATTTGATCTAGCATTTTTAGTCATTTTCACCAGGAGGGTCAATCATGGATTTTAGTCCATTACGATATCATAAATGGCAGTCTTACATTTGCTTTGAGTGAAATTTTAAAATTATATTTGCAGCAGGTTTTGTAGTTACTTTATTATGTTGTCTTGTTATGTTGTCTATACAGATCCTAGCACTTTTATATTTTGACTTTCAGCTTCTTGAATCCTCTATCAACTACTTTAGCTATAGAATGTAGTTTAAGACATTTCTGTCAAAGGTACCTTTGTGGAATTCTTGCTATATCTTTGCATAAGAAGTTTTCTCTGTTGCTTTTGTTTGTGAAATAAAAGTTGACAAGGTTTAGAATTTTGATTCACTATGTTTTTTCCCTCAAAATCTGGCAGATATACCTCTATTTTCTTCTGGAATTTATATATGTGATGAAGCTTGAATATTTTCCGTGTCTAGATAATCTTTTCTTCTTCTTTTACTCTATAGTATTTTTCTCTATCCACATAATTAAAATAGTTTGCATTTTGTGTTGGAATGGTTTCTAGTTCAATAATTTCCCCCAGGACATGCTGGCCCCTGTTTTTGAATAGACTCAGGATTTCTATTTTTTTAATTCCAGAAATTTTTTTTCTTTCTTTTATTTTTTTGTTCATTGTGTTTTTGGGTCCTAATATTTCTGACTTTCCTGTTTATTAAAAGTATTATTTTTCCTGTCATTATTTAATTTTTGTTCTTATTTGCTCTTTGTGCAGTGAGAGATTCTCAAGTTTGTCTTCAATATCATTGTTCCAATTTTATTCAGTGTCATTTCTGCTCTTTACCTTCTTCAATGGGAATTTTAATTTTATTATAAAACATTAGATTTTTTGTACTTCCCCCCCTCTTATTCAGCTAGTTCCTTCTGCATCTCTTTCTTCATTTAACTATATTTCCCATTCAAACTTGGAGTTTTTGTTTTAGAAAGGTCATGCCTTCTTATAACTCTGGGAACACTAGGAAACCATTACCATTAATTTTCTTCTGATTCTTCGGGAAGTCATTTTATTATTTTTTAGAATCCACTTTTCTCCTGAGTTTTCATGCCTTATATTTGGCTTCCTCCTTTGTTCCAGTATCTTTTCATTGATTCTATATTGGTTTATTTTTTGTTCATTTAATTTTGGATATTTAGATCTATTCAGGCATGGCATGGTCTACAAATCAGGGTAGAAGTTTCTCTCTCTCTCTCTCTCTCTCTCTCTCTCTCTCTCTGTCTATACACACACATATGCACACATATGGTATTTAAAGAATTCAGATTCTGTTAGCACAAGTATTTTTAAAATGTTCTCTGCAGGTTCCTAGATTTCTAGTAAGGTCCTTCTGGGAAGCCTCGGGGGTCAAGAATGAGCACAAGCCTACCCGCCTGAGTTCTCTTATCCTGAAAACAGAGGTACTCCACACTTAACTGTTTTATATGTCAAGCGTCTGCATTAAAATGTATTTGAAGAAAGAAGCAAGATGTTTAGACATTTCTGAAAATGATTCCTCTGATGTATGAGTAACATCTTAGATTAAGTTAGTCACTTTTGGAAACTTTGTTGTTTCAGGATATTAGAGTACCAAAAAGTAGAAAAGCTGAAGGAAACAGGTCCCAAGAGAAAACAATGGACTAATAGCTGCCCAAAAGGGCTTAAAGGAGGGTAAATAACTTAATAAGAGGAAATAGATGTAAATTACTTGAACAAAAATGAGCCAGTTTCCATGAAGATGTGCTTAACTAAAGCGAAATAAGTATGACTTGTATCTGAACTCTGAAATAATGAGTCAGCTTTGAGATTGGTGAAATTTCAGTTCCTTTGGTTTCTGCTCCTTACAACAGCATCTAAAATACAACTGTTCAGATGAATGCTCCAGGATTTGATAGTTTCTGTAAAAGGAATCTGAGGGCACTGGATTCCGACTGGCTGGATGGAGGGCATAGGACTTGAGAATGTCCACGGCAGAAACATTGTGGACAGTGGTGGGATTGACATCCCAAGATGAAAGACTAAAATTAAGGAACATTCAGTTCCACTAAGGAAGAAGATTTTCATGTTATATATATAGATTTTCATAGCATATATATATCAAATATATATATATATATATTTTTTTTTTTGAGATGGAGTCTCACTCTGTTGCCCAGACCGGAGTGCAGTGGTGTGATCATGGCTCACTGCAACCTCTGCCTCCCAAATTCAAGCAATTCTCCTGCCTCAGCCCCCTGAGTAGTTGATATCACAGATATATGTCACCATACCCAGCTAATTTTTTATTTTTTTGAGGTGGAGTCTAGCTCTGTCACCCAGGCTGGAGTGCAGTGGCACAATCTTGGCTCACTACAACCTCCATCTCCCAGGTTCAAATGATTCTCCTGCCTAAGCCTCCTAAGTAGCTGAGATTACAGGCACCTGCCACCACGGCCAGCTAATTTTTTACTTTTAGTGGAGACAGGGTTTTACTCTGTTGGCCAGGCTGGTCTCAAACTCCTGACTTCGTGATCTGCCCACCTCAGCCTCCCAAAGTGCTGGGATTACAGGCATGAGCCATCGCGCCCAGCCACCCAGCTAAATTTTATATTTTTGGTAGAGACAGGGTTTCACTATGTTGTCCAGGCTGGTCTCAAATTCCTGATCTCAGGCGATCCACCTGCCTCAGCCTCCCAAAGTGCTGGGATTACAGGCATGAGCCACCATCCCCAGGCTCACACATATTTTCATGAGTGTTTTTATGTGATAGGAATTGAGTGGATCAAAAATATAAGATCAAATTTGAGTAAGGAACTAGGATGAACACTAGTGTAGGGTTTGGACACATGGTAGAAGGTGTACATGGGGTTGTAGTTCTAGGAGCATGATAATTTTCTGTTTGTCTCTTATCATTGGCTTCTGCTGGGATCAGTTTACATTTGGGAGTAAAAAGCACACACTGCTTCTCTTCCTTCTTCTCTGTGTTCTTCTTCTTCATTACCTCATCTGTTATTCTGTAGGTAGTCACATGTTGTCTTACAAAAGCACATTTTTGCTTAAAAGCCTTTCTTTTCTATGCAAAGAATTAATTTAATTTTTTTTGAGACATGGTCTCAGTCTGTTGCCCAGGATGGAGTGCAGTGGTGTGATCATAGCTCACTGTAACCTTGAACTACCAGGCTCAAGAGATCTTCCTACCTCAGCCTCCTGAGTAGCTGGGATTACAGGCACGTGCCTCTATACCCAGCTAACTCACCATGTTGCCCAGGTTGGTGTCAAACTCCTGGCCTCAAGAAATCTTCCTACCTTGGCCTCTGAAAGTGCTGGGATTATAGGAGTGAGCCACAGTGGCTGACCAAAGAATTGATTTTTTTTTAAAGGAATTAGTCTCACATAATAATCTTAGAATATGTGTATGTGTACACATATATGTATGTGTATATATATAAATGTATGTGTACACATATATGTATGTGTATATATATCAATGTATGTGTGTATATATATCTATATATCTATATGGACACTTTATCTGATAGTGTCCTTTATCTGATAGTATCTCATAGTTGATGAACTCTGAGGTATGTCATGGCTAAGTGGCAGGAAATGACTGAGCCACCTCAAAGGGTGACTCAAGGTTGCCTTGAAGCTTAGCAGAACCTTTTCCAGGAGGACGCTGGTCCCTGTGTGAATGCATTCTAGTGCTTCCAGTCTGAAGCAGTTGAGGCAGAGGGAGAAAGATCATCAAAAGGCCTGGAGATCCCTCCTTGAGAGATTTGATTTCTCTACTAAATGTGTGCTGGGAAGGCGTTGAAGGCCAGACTCTCTGTTTCTCGGGCTGTATCATTAGGAGAAAAATGAGGTTGCCCCATGTAGAGAAATCCTCCAACTCAGGTGAGAACTCTGCTGCTATCTTAACAGGTGGCTCAGATGTTCAGGGGGACCTGCTCAGCAGGAGTGGTTTTACACCCTTCAGCAAGCCACATTGGCAGAGACAAAACAGAATCACTGTCCTTGATATGGCCACCACCTGGAACAAGGTGCTTAAACTGTGGCTACACCTAAGAATCACCTGGGGAAACTGTTAAAAACACAGACACAGACTTGTGGGCCTCACCACAGACCTACTAAATCAGAGCTTTTACTAAGGCAAAGGAAAATGAGGCAAACATGACATATATTGTGTGCATATTTGTACCTAGTTGAACATATAACTTATCTTGCTAACCAATCATTATGATTGAGTAAAAGGTGGCATTGTAGTCTAGTGAAAAAGCATAAGAGACTAATAACCAGAGAAACTCAAGTGTAAATAACACTTGATTATGTAATAGTTGAGTGACCTTACACATTTGACTTAACCTTCAGAGCTTCAGTTTATTTATCTCTTCTTTTCTTAAGAATTATAGGCCAGGCACTCTAGCTCACCACTGTAATTCCAGTGCTGTGGGAGGCCGAGCGGGGAGAAATGCTTAAGGCCAGGAGTTTCAGATCAGTCTGGGCAACCTAGTGAGACCCTATCTCTACATAAAAAAAAAAAATAGCTTGGTATGGTGGTGCGTGCCTGTAATCCTAGCTATTTGGGTGGCTGAGGCCAGAAGATTGCTTGAGCCCTGGAGTTTGAGGCTGCAGTGAGTTATGATTGAGCCACTGCACTCTGGCGACAGAGCCAGACCCTGTAAAAAAAAAAGTAATAGGAACTCAGAAAGTTTTTTTTTTTTTTTTTTGAGACGGAGTTTCGCTCTTGTTGCCCAGGCTGGAGTGCAATGGAGCGATCTCGGCTCACCACAACCTCCACCTCCCGGGTTCAGGCAATTCTCCTGCCTCAGCCTCCTGAGTAGCTGGGATTACAGGCACGCGCCACCAGGCCCAGCCGATTTTTTGTATTTTTAGTAGAGATGGGGTTTCACCATGTTGACCAGGATGGTCTCGATCTCTTGACCTTGTGATCCACCCGCCTCGGCCTCCCAAAGTGCTGGGATTACAGGCGTGAACCACCACGCCCGCCCCGAAAGTTTAAGTTTCTCTCTCCTTCTGTGTGGATCCAAAGAAATAGCCCTTCTGAGTTTCACTGTAACTGTATTGTACTGAATTTGTATGTTCTCTACATAACAATTCTACCATATTGAGTAAGAAGTTTGTGATATCCTGCTTTGCTTCCACTGTGTTACAGAAATTAAAAGTGTACTCTTTTGAATGTGCTTTACTTAAAAAATGATTTCCCAAGGTGAAATAGTAAAGTGTATTCATCTGCCAAGCAAATTAGCTGAATACTATTGTTGTTCTTTGTGCATTACAAATTTTACAAGTGGATTCGGAAAACAAATTAAAACTATGAAATACAAAAATGTTTCTTTACATTGATCTGACAGTAAGTTGGACTTAACTGTGTTTCTTCATATGCCAGTACATTTACAATCTTTTCAAGTTTGGAATGTCATTTTTTCCCACCTCAGTAGGAAAGGGGTTGTATTTTAGGTGCCTACTAGTTGAAAAGGATGCATATACCATATTGATTTGCAGGCAACTTGCAGCCCTCCACAATCTTATGTTTCTCAGATTGGAAAATATTGTCATTTGGAAGACATTTTGGGATTGAAGACTTTTTTAGGTCAGAAAATTCAAATCTTCTCCTTAGTTTTATGCTGCAGATTCATTTTTAGGACATTGGCCTTTCTTATATTCCAGATGAATCTTTAACATCCAGATAATGGGGACCAGTTTCAGCACCTGCAGGTTCAGCACTCAGGTGGGATCAGATGGAAGGGCATTTTTATATCTTCCTGTTTGATCTGTCATGTTCTACACTGAACAACAACCCCCAGGTGTACCGGCCAGTCAATGGGCCTATAATTTGCTGTTTCTACAGTAAAAATATCAGAAAAGCATTACATTTGTTAGGTCACAATCATGACTTACAAATACTTTCTCTGTCTCTCTCTCTCTCTCTCTCTCTCTCTCTGTGTGTGTCTCTGTGTGTGTGTGTGCATGTGTGTGTGTGTTTGTGTGTGATGGGTGAAGAGAGGGAGCTGGGGGAGGCTGTACTTTTTGCTTTGGCTAATTTTGTCTCATTGGTAATGGTAATAGTATAAATGTGTTTTTCTTTTTATTATAACCCAAATGTTGAACTCATCAGAGAAATCTATACATCTAAAAATCAATGCAAAATACAAAAGTTTAACTCAAACACATTTAAAAAATGATAATTTTTACTGTTGTTTTCTTGTGAAGACGGGGGAAGGGTTTCAGTGCATACATTAGAACAAAACCCCCTAAAAGTCCTCTGGAAGTATCTTTCTTCCATAAAGTTAGTTTCACTCCACATAGCAGCTGCTATATTTCTGCCCTTTTCACTTTCTCTTTCCCACCACTAGCCTGAAGCTCTTCATCCCCTTCCTTGTGCCTCCGCAGACTTCTACCAGCACATCTCATTCAGACATTCATCTAGAAAAAGGCCAGCTGAAGGCAGACAGCCAACAAAGCCCAGTCGCTTGCCACAGCCCTGGCCATCTTTGTCCCTCA
Source organism: Sapajus apella (assembly GCF_009761245.1). NCBI lineage: Eukaryota > Metazoa > Chordata > Mammalia > Primates > Cebidae > Sapajus > Sapajus apella. Next base: position 17,452,252 of record NW_022436986.1, on the reverse strand, counting down.
AGCATGCCCACTGGGAGCTTCCATTCATCTTACCAGACTGTTATGGAACAGCATGGTGAAATGGAAAAGGCACAGAGGACTCAGAAGACCTGCTACCAGGAAGGGGTGTGCTATCAGTAAGCTTACTTAACACTTGGCCCCATCTTCCTCATTCTACAACGAGGCTGGTAATTCCCATCTTACCAACCCGATAGGGGTGCATAAGGGTCAAATTCAATGATGCATGTGGCGAAAGTGCTTTAAGAGCTGAAACACTTTGGTACTGCTGTGAGTTTTCAAATAAGAATGTGATCACTGGATAGGGGTCTTAGAGTTCTCTTGAGTCCGACCCTTTACTTTAACAATGAGAAAATCGACAATCCAGAAAGTGTTGTAACTCACTCAAGGCCATATAGGCAGGTAGAAGCAAAACCAGGTTAGGGCCAGTTTTCCCAGTTTGATGGCCAAGAGTTAGAATGAGTTTTCAACTGTCCAATAATGAAGTAAACACAAATGGATCAAGTGACTTTCAGTGTTGGAAGTGAAGCTTGCTGATTAAGGATAAAGTGGAGGAACAGAGTCAGAGATACTGCTGATAGTGGACAACAAGGGAAAATCACATGAAACAGGGCATCGATGTGGGAAAGAGTCACTGAATCCTTTGAATTGCTGGTCAAGGATGATAGGGAGTCAGTAACATTTGTTATCCTACCTATTCTACAATGCCATACAAAGATGTGTTTTGTTTGGAGTATTTATTTATTTTGAATGATTAATGATAGGTTATCATCTCAAATTGAACTTCCTAATTTCTAGTCTTCATTATGGCTATACAACAGCTGTGGATATGTGTCAGAAATTCATTTACTGGAATGAGAAAATTTCCCTTACCCATGAGTCATAAGAATCTTCTTACAATTGGAGTTTTATTTTAATAAAGCTGGTGATTTTTTTTTCTTTGAGACAGAGTCTCACTCTGTTGCCCAGGCTGGATGGAGTCCAGTGGCATGACCTTGGCTCACTGCAACATCTACCTCTCAGGTTCAAGCAATTCTCCCAGTCTCAGCCTCCTGAATAGCTGGGATGACAGGTGCCCATCACCACACTTGGCTAATTTTTTTTTTTTTGTATTTTAGTAGAGATGGGGGTTTCACCATGTTGGTCAGGCTGGTCTTAAACTCCAGACCCCTGGTGATCTGCCAACCTCAGCCTCCCAAAGTGCTGGGATCCATCCGCACCTGGCCAGCCAGTGATTAAGCAACTGGCAAATTATTAGATTCATGATGTCCAGATTCTCACAATCTGCCTACATGTATTGCTTATCTTTTAGTTTGGAGTTCTCCATCACTTGGGTGAATAGACTTCAGATAAGGCAGTTGGCTAGGTCATTCTCTCCTTGTAAATGGCAATGTCGTGAGAGATCTGATGACCAGATGGTGCCTACGTGAGGAGCTGGCCCTCCCAGGTAACAGACTGATGTGCATTAGGAAAGAAGTGAGCTGGTTTCTTCTATGTCTTTGCTTTTGTGTTTCTTCCATTTACATGTCACATGATGTGTGCTTTTAAAGCTTATGCTGTCATCAAGTGTTACCATTTTTCTTAAAAATTTTAAGGGAAGTTTCATTACCTCTTTCTTTGAAATGATACTCTCCATCTGTTTTTGTTGGCAACACAAGGAAAAATTTCCAGTACCCAATTAAAGTTACGCAGGCTGACTTTTATTAATATGTTGCCAAATATTTCTGACTTTTGTGCAGTTTTTAAAAATAAAAAATCAAGGTCCCTTGGTAGTCACTTCCTGAACTATCTAGAGCTTACATCTGTTCTGAGTCCTCTTTTTGGAGGTACTAATGCTTCTTTCTTGTTTTGGAGATAGCATTTTTTTTTTTTTAATGTGAGGGACAATTCCTTGAAGAGATCTCATAACGCTCATTCAAGTTCTTACCATGAAGAGTGGGCCAGAGTATATGTATATTGCTGTGGTTAAAGTATATAAGTTTAATATACATTCAAAGTTTGATTATCTTCTTGTACAATTTTGAAATTCTCATGTCTACAAACCTATTTTGTCTCATCCCATCTCAAATCTTGAACCTGTTCTCAGGATGGACTGAAGGACAATAAGAATTTATCTGCTCATTGTCATATTTACAATTCATCACAATTATTTTCATTTGATATAAAACAGATTCTGAAAGAAACTTTTTCAATTTTAACATAGTTGGATATTTCATGAAAAGAAAAGCCACACAGAAGACAAAAAGAGGGGGCAGATCTGGAGAGTGAGAAGAAATTATATGTTCTGATCTCAGGCCCTATCAGGGAGAAGCAAGGGGGGCTGGAGAGAGAGAGAGAGAGAGAGAGAGAGAGAGACAGAGAGAGAGAGACAGAGACAGAGAAAGAGACAGAGAGACAGAGAGAGAGAGAGAAATGAATCCTAGATAGCAGGTGTTGAGATCTGAAACCCTCTTGGATCCAGTCATCCTTGTGCAGAGAGTTTCTTGAGGAGAATGACTGCTTGCAGGTGTGTATAAGGTCAAAATAAGTAAGACACAGGGTTGAGTCTGGGCTATTGGTTGAGAGCTGTAGGAGTCTCTACACCCAAGTGATATGGACCACATCCAAGTATGTGGCTGTGTTTCCTCTTTTATCTTATTGCCCCATAAAGTCAACAATTGCTCAAGTGGTAAATTATTGGTTAATGATGCCCAGGTACTCACAATCTGCCTACACGTGTGGCTTATCTTTTAGCCTTGAGTTCTCTACTCGTTGGGTGAAGAAACTTCAGATGAGGTCTGTCGCCATTGGTAGAAAAGCCTGAACTAAGGGGTCCATGCCTGGAAGTGGACCACAATTATCACAAAACTGATGGGTTTGTAAGATTTTGATAAAGATGTGGGCCCATTTTGCCATAAATCTAGCAGGAAAAAAAGCTGGATAATGCCCAAGTTATTGAACCACCTGGGTTTCACTACGAGGCAGTAGAGTATGGAGCCATCTGGTAGACAAAATTTTCTCTGTAGCTCCATCCATGTTCCTGGAAAGGACATGATCTCACTCTTTTTTATGGCTGCCTAGCTAGTATTTCATGGTGTATATGTACCACATTTTCTTTATCCAGCCTACCACTGATGGACATTTAAGTTAATTCCACATCTTTGCTATTGTGAATAGTGCTGCAATGAACATATGCATACATAAGTCTTTATGATATAACAATTTCTATTCCTTTGGGTGTACATCCAGTAACAGGATCAAATGATAGTTCTGTTTCTAGCTCTTTGAGGAATCACCACACTGCTTTCCACAATGGTTGAACCGATTTATACTCCCACCAATTGCGTATAAGTGTTCTCTTTTCTCCACAACCTTGTCAGCATTTGTTATTTTTTTGACTTGTTAATAATAGCCATTCTGGCTGGTGTGCGATGGTATCTCATTGTGGTTTTGATTTGCATTTCTCTAATGATGAGTGATACTGAGCTTTTTTTCATATGCTTGTTGGTCACATCTATTTCTTCTTTTGAAGTGTCTGTTCATATCCTTTGCCCACTTTTTAATAGGGTGGTTTGTTTTTTTCTTGTAAATTTGTTTAAATTCCTAACAGGTGCTGGATATTAGACCTTTGTCAGATGTATAGTTTGGAAATGTTTTCTCCCATTCTGGAGGCTGTTTTCTCTGTTACTTTTGCTGTGCAGAAGCTCTTTTGTTTAATTAAATCCCATTTGTCAATTTTTGCTTTTGTTGCAATTACTTTTGGCATCTTTGTCATGAACTCTTTGCCAGTTCGTGTGTTCAGAATGGTGTTGCCTAGGCTGTTTTCTAGGTTTTTTACAGGTTTTGGTTATACATTTAAGTCTTTAATCTATCTTGAGTTGATTTTTGTATATATGGTGTAAGGAAGAGGTCTAATCTTCTGCATATGGCTAGCCAGTTATCCCAGTACCATTTAGTGAGTAGGGAGTCCTTTCCTCATTGGTCGTTTTTGTCAGCCTTGTTGAAGATCAGATGGTCGTAGGTGTGTGGCCTTATTTCTGGGCTTTCTGTTCTATACCATTGACCATTATCCTTAGCAAATTAACACAGGAACAGAAAATAAAATACCACTTGTTCTTACTTATAAGTGAGAGCCAAATGATGAGAACACGTGGACACAAAGACGGGAACAACAGACACTGGAGCCAACTTGAGGGTGGAGGGTGGGAGGAGGGAGACGATCAGAAAAAATAACTGTTGGGTACTAGGTTTAGCACCTGTGTGACAAAATAATCTGTACAAAAAACCTCTGTGACATGAGTTTACCTATGTAACAAACTTGCACATGTACCCTGAACCTAAAATAAAAGTTAATTTTTTTTTTTCTGTCTAAAAGGCACTTGTAACCAGGAATGAAGCTTTGAATTGAACAGTAAATTCTTGGGGTTGGTGGACTTCTCTTGTATGTGATAGTGGTGTGTTGAAGGAGGAAGAATAAACAACAGGCTTTAAAGAGAGATGAAAGATTCAAAAATATGTGACTTTGTTTTATGTCTTAAGCTACTAAAGCAGGAACTCTCTGTTGCATGATATTAATTCTATGAGATTTTCCTTAAAACCGGAAAATAGAGAAATCACTTTCCAATGGTAAAGGATGCTTATGTTTTTAATTATTACATTCAACCTAGAATATGTAAAAATCCCATAAAAGGGTAAAATGTCAATATTTAGATAACAGAGGTCATGCTATGATATAAACATGGTGAATCCTAGAAGCATTTAGGCAGATTTTCTCTTTCTCACTTGGGAGAAAGAGCTCATGCTAACAGTCTCTGGTCGGTGTTCTGTTTCTGAAAGCAGAATTTCTAACTGTTTTGAATGAAACCAAAATATCTAGGGCATACTTTGGGAGGTAGAAACAAAAGGACAATTCTGGGGTCTTAGTATTTCTGTGGTATTTGTCTAATAAGAATCTCATATGACTGCACATATTCCCAAACTAGCATACAATTTTTTTTTGTTTTTCAAAAAAGATCACAGAACGTAAATTCTGAATATAAGACTTGAGCAGGAAATAGTAGTTTTATGACCTTTTAACTCTTTTGTATGAGTAACCTTGCAACTCGGTGGTGAAGAAGAGCATCATGGAAAGGTTATGACATTGAAATCATACTGACCAGGGTTCGAATTGTTGGTCCAGCATTTACTAGCAAGTGTGACCTTGAACCTCAGTTTTCCTATTCATAAAATCTACCTTGTTATAAGAATAAGAAATCTGTGGCCAGGTAGTGACTCACACCTATAATCCCAACACTTAGGGAAGCTGAGGCAAAAGAATCACTTGAGTCCAGGACTTTGAGACCAGGCTGGGCCACAGGGAAAAATGCTTTCTCTGCAAAAGATTTTTTAAAAATTAGGTGGGCATGGTGGTGTGTGGCTGTAGTTTTGGCTAGTTGGGAGACTGAGGTGGAAGAATTACTTGAGTCAGGAGGTTGGGGCTGCAGTGAGCCATGATAGTGCCACTGCACTTCAGCCTGGGTGACTGAGAAAGACTCTGTCTCAAAAAAAAAAAAAAAAAGAAAACTTTATTAAATAAAGTTCCAGGCACCTAGAAGTTACTCTTTAATAGTAACTATTATTATGACTACACATGTTTTTTGTTCATGAATTGTACTTTTCCATGTATACATTCATATAAAATGTATACATCATATTTTTTAGGTTCTTACATCTTTGCCATCTTATTTAGAAATAATATAATCCTATTAGTAAGCATCAATAATTGATTATATCAGTAATCAACCTCTCTTGCTCAACAAGACATTATAAAATTATAAAAACTGTAACTTATTTTATGCATGGTTTATATAGATATTATTTTACATTCATTTATAATCTGCATCTATGATTCCTTTTGTATTTGGGCACAAAGTCTAAAGATTATATTTAGAGTTATCTAAAACCTATGGAAAATTATCAGAGGGCAGAGTTCAACAGAATTTTAAGGAGCATAGGAAATAAGATAATTTCAAAAGATAATGAAGTTAAATAAATGTGAAAAAAATCTCCATTGGAAATCAAGGTAAAGGAAGCAAGAAGGTGCCACTCCCCACTTAATGGAATAACAAAGAAAAGAAGAAAAATTGTAGGATAAATGTTGAAATTCTTAAAATGCCCTCTTTACAATTTATCTTTAGCAATTTTTTCATATGCTTTACAGTCTTCATGATTTTTCACCTACTTCATAATATCCCAACAAATGACTATACTGAGATTTGTTTAACCACCTCCCAAATTTAAACATTTATGCTGCTTCGAATGTTGTAAAGAACATATATCTTCAAGAACCTTTTCCTAAATCAACGCATTCTAAATTCTAAATTTGTTTCACATTTACTTAACTTTATTATCTTTTGAAATTATCCTATTTTCTTTGATCCTTAAAATTCTGTTGAACTCTGCCCTCTAATAATATTCCATAGGTTTTAGATAACTCTAAATACAATCTTTAGACTTTGTGCCCAAGGGCAAGGGAAAGGAAGGGAAGGGAAAGGAAGGAAAGGGAAGAAAAAAGGAGAGGGGGGGAAGGGGAGGGTAGAGAGGGGGAAGGGGGGAAAGGGGAGAGGAGGGAGGGGAAGGGAAGTCCCAAATTTGAAGAGAAAGTGATAAAAATATTTTTTTGTTTTTATTTTTGATAAGAGCACATTTTGAAGGAAAAAAGCAACGTAGAAAGCTAATTTGATATTGAGAATGAAAATTTTTTATTTACTTTGACTCAATATCCAATTGCTCCTGGGAATTTAGAATGCAATGATTCAGGAAAAGGTTATTGAAAATATATGTTCTTTACAACATTTGAAGCAGTGTAAATGTTTAGATTTGGGGGATGGTTAAACAAATCTCAGCATAGCATTTAATGGGATATTAAGTGGATGAAAAGTCATGAAGACTGTAAAGCATATGAAGAATTGCTAATGACAAACTTTTAAAGAGAAAGGGAGAGCATAAAAATTGATTATAGGTTATGACCATGTTATGTTTTTTAAGTGGTCCTTCTCTATCCTGGGAGGAGGCTGGTCTGGCTTATTTCTCAAGTCCTTGACATCCCCAGATCTGGTGAGTGGTGCTCTCCTTTGAGTCCTCCTTCCCTACCCCTAAAGCCATCTTGCTGCTTACAGAAAATACCTTTTGCCCTCTCACTGGTTCCTTTGACCCACACTTCATTATACAGACTAAATTCTTTAAAGAGCAAGTCTGCCTTGTGTTTTAGTGTCCTCATGGATTTCTAAATCCAGCCCTTTTCTGTTTAACTGTTTAGTATCCACAGGGCTCCAGCACAGACCCGTAGGGGAAAGGGATCGTGCTGGAGAAAAATCTGAGTGGCATACACAACACTCTACTGAAAATGACACCTTCCTTCTGGTCCTTACCCAGTATGCTTGGCCTAAGCATGTATGCCACATGTTTCCTTTCCTTGTGATGGGCTTTTACAAAGAAGCTTCTCACTTTTCTAGTAAATAGCCCTGCATGAATGATTCTACCAAATATCCAGCCATGCCCAAAACCATCTGAATTTAGACTGAGCCTGTTCCAAATGCTGTTCCACTGAAACCACCAGTCCTCCCCCAACCATTCACATAAGCTTTTGGAGGATATCTGTATTGCATATTGTGAGCTTTGAATAGACTATATTATTATGTAAAATCTTTACACATCTTTTTTTTTTTTTTTTTTTTTCCTGAACTAGTTTGGTAATTTCCAGGATGGTTTTCACTGAGTCGATTTGTTTCTATGTGTTTTGACAATATAGTCTTAGTTCTGCTACTGGATAGTTATATAAACTTACATAACTGTTTAATTTTAAATTCTGAATTTGTAAAAAGAACAGGTGGACTTCAATGTGTTCAAAGCTCTCATCAGAAAACTCTGGGAACTCCTAGTTTATAGATATAGAGAGTTATATCTATGTAGAAATATATCTATACAGAGAGAATTATATCTATATACAGATACGGTTTATAGAGAGTTAGTTAAGGACAACACAAGCTTCTTAAGGGGCCCTTTGATCGTCCTCTCAAATCTCCAGGGACTCAGCCTGTGTTCTTTTTTTTGTTTTTGTTTTTTGAGACAGAGTCTTACTTTGTCACCAGGCGCTGGGCTGGAGTGCAGTGGCACAATCTTGGCTCACTGCAACCTCCACCTCCCAGGTTCAAGCAATTCTCCTGCCTCAGCCTCCCAAGTAGCTGGCACTACAGGTGCACGCCACCACGCCCAGCTAATTTTTGTATTTTTAGTAGAGATGGGGTTTCACCATGTTGGCCAGGATGGTCTCAATCTCTTGACCTCGTGATCTGCCCACCTCAGCCTCCCAAAGTGCTGGGATTACAGGCTTGAGCCACCGTGCCTGGCCCAGCCTGTATTCTTACCTGCCACTGCCTACTTTCTCTTTCAGGGTTGAATAGCCCTTAGATTTTCATCAGCATGAGGTTTAGTATTTTTAGATCTTATTGTCTTTGTGTGTATGTGTGCTGAAAGGAAGCAAATATATCCTTGTGGCTTTGAGTTTTACTGCTTTAAGGAGACAGAGAAAATACAACCAAGGCAATAGTTCCAGAAAGTTAAAAATTGATCATAGATGTGTTTGTAATCTATGTTTCCCAAGATCCTTTTGTTTTGTTTCGTTTTCAGGAGAAAGCGTGAACACAGCCCCAAGTTCCCTGTTCAGTTGGTAGCTGGAAATATCTTTTAGATGATGCTGAAGGCTGGTTTTAGATAACTGAGTTTCAGAGTAAGCTACTCATAAGGTGGTTTGAGATGGCTGCTACTGCCAGGTCTGGTGGTACACTGTATTTACAACTGTTTTCTGATCTTCTTTCATTTACTGTTTTCATCCATTCTTCCGTTCATCCATTCATCCATCCACATATTTCATATTGAATCTCACAACTTGCTCTTCAGAAATGAAAAGGATTCATGGCCAGGTGTGATGGCTCACACCTGTAATCCCAGAACTTTGGGAGGCTGAGGTGGGGAGATCACTTAAGCTCAGGAGTTTGAGACCAGCCTGGGCAACATAGTGAGATCCTGTCTCTACTAAAATCCAAAAAATTTAGCTGGGCATGGTGGTGGGATGCGTCTACGGTCCCAGCTACTCAGCTACTTGGGAGGCTGAGGTGGGAGGATTGTTGGAGCTGGGAGGCAGAGGTTGCAGTGAGTTGAGTTCATACCGCTGTACTCTGGCCTGGGTGACAGAGTAATACCCTGCCTCAACAAATCAAAATAAAACAAAACAAACAAGCAAATTAAAAAAACCCTGAAAACAGCCTGGTCAACATGGCAAAGCCCTGTCTCTACTAAAAATGCAACAATTAGCCAGGTATGGTGGCACGTGCCTGTAATCCCAGCTACTCAGGAGGCTGAGACAGGAGAATTGCTTGAACCTGCGAAGCAGAGGTGGCAGTGAGCTGAGATCTTGCCACTGAACTCTAGCCTGGGAAACATAGTGAGACTCCACCTCAAATAAATAAATAAATAAGATTCAATTTCTGTTTTCAATTAACTTATTGGCCTAATGAAGGAAGCCAGGATATAAAGGAACAATATATTGTTGAATGTAATAAATACAACAATTCAATCATACACAAAATGAAGAAGCAGCACATTGGAGCCAATATCTGGCTAGGTTTTTTTAAAGTTAAGACAAGGGAGTACAGAGACATTCCAGGCAGAGGCAGTAGATACATATAAAAGTGCTGAGTAGTGTGGTATGTTGGGGCCATAATGAGAGATCAGCTGGCTGAACAGGGGCCGCCACATCACAAAGAGCTTTGAGTGTTTTTGCTAAAGACCTTGGATTTGATCCTGTAGAGAAGAGGGAGTCATTGAGGAATTTCAGACAGAGGGAGGTGTGATTCTATTTGTGCCTTGGAAGAATGGATTGACAGTAGACAAGGCTAGTGGTGTGAAGAATAGCTCTAAACATGTCCAAGCAAGAGAAGGAGGACCCAGGCATTATTAGTTAGGATTAGAGCAAAGATGGACTCAAAATATTTAGGAGATATAATGGACAGAAATGGATATGTTTGATATTAGACATGAAGAAGGGAAACGAAGTAGGGATGACTTATTTGCTCTGGCTCGGGACACTCAGTAACTTTTGTGGTCATGTACTTAGAGGCTTTAGAGAGGTAGTTACGGTTCCTGGTTAAGTTTTTATGTTAGATACCTCCAAATACAATTGCTTTAAAAAAGACAAAGTTTGTCTTTCAATTCTCTACATATCAGAATAGGTGGCTCAGGCAGTTCAAAACTTTTGGAGACCTGGGCTCCTTCTACCTTGTTTTTTTGTTATTCACAACATGTGGTTTCCATCTCAAGATCTGGGATGATTGCTTCAGCCCTGGCCATCACGGACGCGCTATACACATACCTTCCCTTTAGGGGAATGATTCAGAGGCTGAGCTCATCATTTCTGCTTACATCCACTCTGCTCGCATTTGTTGACCAATCTTAATCAAAAGGCCATTTAGATGGAAGAGAGACCACAAAATGTTTTCATTTGGGCAGCTATGTACCATTTGAAATTCTGGTGTTCCATTTTTAAAGGGATTACGGGAGATCAAACAGGACAATCAGCAGTGTTTGCCACATGTATACAATTTCAAGTGCCTGTTGGATATCCAAGTGGAAATGTCCTGTATGTATTTTGAATACATAGGCTTAGAGACCAGGAAAGAGGTTGAAAGTGAAGAAAAAAATTTTTGAATTCAGAGCATTAACTTTCTTTGTTCATTCACTTATCCCCCTCTCCCTGCCCCCAGCAGAGATAGCTAATTCTCCCACATATCAATTTTCTCCATCTTCCTATTAGTGATAGGAGTTGCAGAAGGCCAGGTGACTGCTCAGCTACAGACCCAACCTACCAGGCTCCCTTCTTTCACTTTTTTTTTTTTTTTTTTGAGACAGAGTCTTGTTCTGTCACCCAGGCTGGAGTGCAGTGGCATGATCTTGGCTCACTGCAAGCTTTGCCTTACAGGTTCGAATGATTCTCCTGCCTCAGCCTCCAGAGTAGCTAGCATTACAGGCACATGCCACCATGCCTGGCTAATTTTTGTATTTTTAGTAGAGACAGGGTTTCACCATGTTGGCCAGGCTGACCTCAAGCTTCTGACCTCAGGTGATCTGTTCACCTTGGCCTCCCAAAGTGCTGGGATTAGAGATGTGAGCCACTGCACCCAGCCAGAAGTGAACTTTTTATGAAAAAAAAAATTGGTTTTAAAAATTTTCTCTCCAAGCATAGTGGCTCATTCCTGTAGTCTCAATGCTTTGGGAGGCTGAGGTAGGAGGATCACCTGAAGCCAGACCAGCCTGGGCCACATAGTGAGACCATTATCGCTACAAAAAATTCAAAAATTAGCTGGGTAGGGTGGTGTGCACCTGTAGTCCCAGTTGCTCAAAAGGGTGAGGCAGAAGTTTGAGCCTCAGAGTTCAAGCAGCAGTGAGCCATGATCACACCACTGCACTCCAGCCTTAAGACCCTGTCTCTATTAAAAAAAAAAAAATCTGGAATCCTAAATGGAGAAGGAAGAGAGATGTTGAGTCAGCACACTGGAGCAGTAGTGGGGAAGAGAAGGCTGGCAACTTGAGACCCTGTACAGTTTGGCCTCATGCTTCCAACTTTCACATTTAAATTACTTTTCTTTAACTTTCTTAGTTCTTTTTCCAACAAACTGAAGATCTTAGAGTCACCTTATTCCCCTTTAACCAAGAGCAATGCTATTGCAGTATGAAAACAATTCTTTAATGTAATTGTCACTTAAAAAAATACCAGGGAGGGACTTGGAAGGAACATGACTGGAAAACTGGTAAAAAAAAAAAAAAAAAAAGAGAAAGAAAATACCAGGGAAATAATTGTAGCCTTCATTTCTTTCTGCTTTGTTCTGTAGTTAGGTATGTGACACTTTCCACCACAAAATTGCAAGTCCTTAGCCCCATTACTTATTTATTCATCTTTGTACCTTTATGTCTATCAAGTTGTAGGTTCTTCATAAATGGATTTTGAGGTGATTAAAACCACCATTATTCCTGGCTCAATCAGCTGGTTAAAGAAGCAGCTCACCTGTTTCACCTTTCCTCTCTTTTCCAGCTCCATTGCAATCAGATTATTTATGGAAAAAAGGCAAAATGGAGATATTTAAAAGACTGAGAGAGGGTCGATCCCAAGATTGCTGAATAAGAGGGAGCCCTTGAAAGCAGCCCCAGTGAGAGAGATGAAGAAACCGAGTGGTCTCCACAATTCCAAACGAGGTACCAGGTTCATTTTGTGGGTCTGGTCGGACAGTGGGTATAAACCAAATAGGGCAAGTTGAGGCAAGGTGGGGCACTGCCCCACCCAGGAGGTGCATGCAACCAACCAGAGGACTGTGGGGTCTCCTCCTCTGGGACTTCAGTTCGGATACAGCACTCCACCCAAGCCCTCTACAGCCCACAGAACAGGAGATCTTTGCCGGGCTGAAAAGCCTCCGTGAGCTGCCTGAACAGGGCAGAACAGGAACTTTGGCCAGAGCTGGGGCTGCCAGCATAGATCTAGGTGGAAGCACTGGCTGACTCGAAAGCCAGAAAGCTGGCTGAATGGATCTACCCACCCACCAGAGGGAAGGGGAACTGAAAACAGGGAAACAACCTATGCTGGACGGTCCCCCCAAAAACAGGATGGTCCAGGCAGGACGGCCCCCCCAGAAACACACAAGGCCAGCACACTGAAAAAAACTCTCACGGCACAATTTCACACCTAGAGAGTGACCAGGAACTATCCATCTCGGTAGGGGAGGGGCAGCCGCCATTGAGAAGCCGACCTAATTTTCCTGAGTAAATAAAAGACGCAGCAGCTCCGCTGACCCCGTGGCAACCCAGCAGTGCCTCTGCAGGCAGAGAAAGGAAAGGCCACCTCCCCAAGCAGCTACCTGAGATCAAACTATATAAATCCAATAAGATGGGGAAAAAACCAGTTCAAGAAGAATGAAACCATCAAAAACCAGAACACCTCTCCCCAACCACGAGATCACAACTCCTCACCAGCAAGGGAACAAAGCTGGACAGAGAACAAATTTGACGAACTCATTCTCTGTCCAGCTTTGTTCCCTTGCTGGTGAAGAGCTGTGATCTCATGATGGGGGAGAATTTGACAGAAGCAGACTTCAGAAGGTGGGTAATAACAAACTTCTCTGAGTTAAAGGAACATGTCCTAACCCAATGCAAAGAAACTAAAAACCTTGAAAAAAGGTTAGACAAAATGCTAACTAGAATAACCAGCTTAGAGAAGAACATAAACTACTTGATGGAACTGAAAAACACAGCACAAGAACTTTGTGAAACATACACAAGTTTCAATAGCTGAATAGATTAAGCAGAAGAAAGGATATCAGAGATTGAAAATCAACTCAATGAAACAAAACAAGAAGGCAAGAAAAGAGAACAAAGAGTGAAAAGAAATGAACAAAGCCTTCAAGAAATATGGGATTATGTGAAAAGACCTAATCTACACTTGATTGGTGTACCGGAAGATAATGGGGAGAACAAATCCAAGCTGGAAAACACTCTTCAGGATATTATCCAGGAGAACTTCCCCAACCTTGCAAGGCAGGCCAACATTCAAATACAGGAAATACACAGAACACCACAACGATATTCCTCTAGAAGAGCAACCCCAAGGCACATAATTATCAAATTCACCAGGGTTGAAATGAAGGAAAAAATACTAAGCGCAGCCAGAGAGAAAGGTTGGGTCACCCACAAAGGGAAGCACATCAGACTCACAGCAGATCTCTCAGCAGAAACCCTACAAGCCAGAAGTGGGGGCCAATATTCAACAAACTTAAAGAAAAGAACTTTGAACCCAGAATTTCACATCCAGCCAAACTAAGCTTAATAAGTGATGGAGAAGTAAAATCCTTTACAGACAAGCAATTGCTGAGAGATTTCATCACTACCAGACCTGCCCTACAAGAGTTCCTGAAGGAAGCACTAAACAGAGAAAGGAAAAACCAGTACCAGCCACTGCAAAGAAGAACCAAATGGTAAAGACCAATGATGCAATGAAGAAATTACACCAACCAAAGGGCAAAACAATCAACCAGTAATAAAATGGCAGGATCAAATTCATATATAACAATATTAACATTAAATGTAAATGGACTAAATGCCCCAATAAAAAGACACAGACTGGCAAATTGGATAAAAAGCCGAGAACCATCAGTGTGCTGTATTCAGGAGACCCATCTAACATGCAAAGACACACATAGACTCAAAATAAAGGGATGGAAGAAGATTTACCAAGCAAATGGAGAGCAAAAAAAAAAGCAGGGGTGGCAATCCTAGTCTCTGATAAAATTGACTTTAAACCAACAAAAATCAAAAGAGACAAAGAAGAGCATTACATAATGGTACAAGGATCAATACAACAAGAAGAACTAACTATCCTAAATATATATGCACCCAATACAGCAGCACCCAGATACATAAAGCAACTCTTTAATGACATACAAAGAGACTTAGACTCCCACACAATAATAGTTGGAGACTTTACCACTCCACTGTCAATATTAGACAGATCAATAAGACAGAAAATCAACAAGGAATTCTAGGACTTGAACACAGATCTGGACCAAGTGAACTTAATAGACAATTACAGAACTCTCAATCCCAAATCCACAGAACATACATTCTTTTCAGCACCACGTTGCACTTACTCTAAAATTGACCACATAATTGGAAGTAAATCACTCCTCAGCAAATGCAAAAGAATGGAAATCATAACAGTCTCTCAGACCACAGTGCAATCAAATTAGAACTCAGGATTAAGAAACAAACTCAAAACTGCACAACTTCATGGAAAATGAACAACTGGCTCCTGAATGTTGACTGGATAAACAATGAAATGAAGGCAGAAATAAAGATGTTCTTTGAAACCAACGAGGATGAAGATACAACATACCAGAATCTCTGCGACACATTTAAAGCAGTGTCTAGAGGGAAATTCATAGCAATAAATGCCCACATGAGGAGCAAGGAAAGGTCTAAAATCAACCCTCTATCATCAAAAAAAAACACAAAAAACAAAAAAAACAAAAAAAAAAAACTCAAAAGCTAGCAGAAGACAAGAAATAACTAAGATCAGAGCAGAGCTGGAGGACATAGAGAAACAAAAAAACCTTCAAAAAATCAACAAATCCAGGAGCTGGTTTTTTGAAAAGATCAACAAAATAGACCATTATCCAGACTAATGAAAAGGAACAGAGAGAAGATTCAAATAGATGCAATAAAAAACGATAAAGGGGATATCACCACCGATTCCACAGAAATACAAACTACCATCAGAGATTACTACAAACCACTCTATGCACACAAACCAGTAAATCTGGAAGAAATGGCTAAATTCCTGGAAACTTTTGCTCTCCCAAGACTAAACCAGGAAGAAGCTGAAACCCTGAATAGACCAATAATAAGGACTGAAGTTGAGGCAGCAATTAATAGACTACCAACTAAAAAAAGCCCAGGTCCAGACGGGTTTACAGCCAAATTCTACCAGACATACAAAGAGGAGCTGATACCACTCCTTCTGAAGGTATTCCAAACAATACAAAAAGAGGGAATCCTCCCCAACTCGTTTTATGAGACCAACATCATCCTAGTTCTAAAACCAGGCAGAGACACAATTAAAAAAGAAAACTTCAGGCCAGTATCCATGATTAACATCGACCCAAAAATCTTCAATAAAATACTGGCAAACAGAATGCAATGGCACATCAAAAAGCTTATTCATCATGATCAAGTAGGCTTCATCCCAGGGATGCAAGGCTGGTTCACAACATATGCAATCTATAAACATAATCCAACACATAAACAGAACCAAAGACAAAAACCACATGATTATCTCAAAAGATGCAGAGAAGGCTTTTGACAAAATTCGCAGCCCTTTATGCTAAAAACCCTCAATAAACTAGGTATTGATGGAATGTATCACAAAAGAATAAAAGCTGTTTATGACAAACCCACAGCCAATATCATACTGAATGGGCAAAAATTGGAAAGAATCGCTTTGAAATCTGGCACAAGACAAGTATGTCCTCTCTCACCACTCCTATTCAATATGGTATTGGAAGCTCTAGCCAGAGCAATTAGGCAAGAAAAAGAAATAAAGGGTATTCAGTTAGGAAAAGAGGAAGCCAAATTATCTCTATTTGCAGATGGCATGATTGTATATTTAGAAGACCCCATTGTCTCAGCCCAAAATCTCCTGAAACTGATAAGCAACTTCAGCAAAGTCTCAGGATACAAAATCAATGTGCAGAAATCACAAGAATTTCTATACACCAATAACAGACAAACAGAGAGCCAAATCAAAAGTGAACTCCCATTCACAATTGCTACAAAGAGAATAAAATAGCTAGGAATACAACTAACAAAGGATGTAAAGGACCTCTTCAAGAAGAACTGCAAACCACTGCTCAAGGAAATAAGAGAGGACACAAACAGATGGAAAAACATTCCATGCTCATGATTGGGAAGAATCAACATTGTGAAAATGGCCATACTGCCCAAAGTAATTTATAGATTCAATGCTATCCCCATAAACCTTCCAATGACCTTCTTCACACAATTGGAAAAAACCACTTCAAACTTCATATGGAACCAAAAGAGAGCCCACATAGCCAAAACAATCCTAAGCAAAAAAACAAAGCTGGAGGTATCATGCTGCCTGACTTCAAACTATACTACAAGGCCACAGTAATCAAAACAGCATGGTACTGGTATCAAAACAGAGATGTAGACCAATGGAATGGAACAGAGGCCTCAGAAGCAACACCACACATCTACAATCATCTGATCTTTGACAAACCTGAGAAAAACAAGCAATGGGGAAAGGATTCCATGTTTAATAAATGGTGTTGGGAAAACTGGCTAGCAATGTGCAGAAAGCAGAAACTGGACCCCTTCCTGACACCTTACAGTAAAATTAACTCCAGATGGATTAAGGACTTAAACATAAGACCTAACACCATAAAAACCCTAGAAGAAAACCTCAGCAAAACCATTCAGGACATGGGCATAGGCAAGGACTTCATGGCTAAAACACCAAAAGCAATGGCAACAAAAGCCAAAATAGACAAATGGGATCTAATTAAATCCAGAGCTCCTGTACAGCAAAGGAAACAATCATTAGAGTGAACCAGCAACCAACAAAATGTGAAAAAATTTTTGTAATCTACCCATCTGACAAAGGGCAAATATCCAGAATCTACAAAGAACGAACACAGATTTAGAAGAAAAAAACAAGCCCATTCAAAAGTGGGTGAAGAATATGAACAGACACTTTACAAATGATGACATCTATGAGGCCAAAAAACATATGAAAAAATGCTCATCATCACCGGTCATTAGAGAAATGCAAATCAAAACCACATTGAGATACCATCTCACACTGGTTAGAATGGCGATCATTAAAAAATCTGGAGACAACAGATGCTGGAGAGAATGTGGAGAAATAGAAACACTTTTACACTGTTGATGAGAGTGCAAGTTAGTGCAACCATTTTGGAAGTCAGTGTGGCGATTCCTCAAGGACCTAGAAATAGAAATTCCATTTGACCCAGCAATCCCACTACTGGGTATATACCCAAAGAATTATAAATTGTTCTACTATAAAGACACATGCACATGAATGTTCATTGCAGCACTGTTTACAATAGCAAAGACCTGGAACCAACCCAAATGTCCATCAACAATAGACTGGATAAAGAGAATGTGGCACATATTCACCATGAAATACTACACAGCCATAAAAAACAATGATGAGTTTGTGTCCTTCATAGGGACATGGATGAATCTGGAAACCATCATTCTCAGCAAACTGACACAAGAACAGAAAATCAAACACTGCATGGTATCACTCATAGGTGGGTGTTGAACAATGAGAACACATGGACACAGGGAGGAGGGCATCACACACTGTAGTAAGTTGAGGGGGACTAGGGGAGAGACAGTGGAGGGTGGGGAGGGTGGGGAGGGATAGCATGGGGAGAAATACCAGATATACGTGATGGGGGGAGGAAGGCAGCAAACCACCTTGCCATGTATGTACCTATGCAACAATCCTGCAAGACTGCACAGGTACCTCAGAACCTAAGGTACAATTAAAAAAAAAAAAAGACAGAGAGAGCAGAAAGCTGCTTAAGAAATTGCTTTGAGTCCACAGGAGAGAATCATAAAGAAGAAGGGATAATAGCTTTATACACTACATGGTAAGTGTAATAAACTCCAAGCTGGGAGGACAGCAAGGGCACTCTGTGTGGGTTAATTGGTGCCCTGCCTACACTCGAGAGAGAATAAAATTTCAACCACATCAAAGTCTTCCCCAGAAAAAGAAAAAAAGCTCATTAAAAATGCCATTTCCAGGAACCCTGGCAGCCAGACAATAAGAAGGCTTAAAAAAAAAAAAATTACCTCTATTTGGCCTGCTACTCCCTCAAACATTAAACTGTTTGCCTTGAGAAGAACAAAGAAAGCACATAAGTAATGTGTTTAAATTCAACTTCTTAGAAAGTGGAAAGATGTAGCCAGGATTGGCTTCAATCAGTCTGAGACCTCCCAAAGCCTCAAAATTTATTATTTAGAACTGTGTAAAAATTCACCTTTGGATACCCTTCTGTCCTGTCCTCATGATTGCTTACAGTGTGGTACAAAGATGGATACAAAATTGTACTTATGATGTGGGAAAAGGCAGATTGGCTCTACATTCACTTTTGATAAAACAATCTGTAGTTCGTAGCTTTTCTCCCCCCACCATTTACCTCATTTATTCCAAGATTGTGGATTACTGTGAGAATACTGATGGCAGGGAACATATTTTACTCAATTTTTAAGGCTTTTAAAATTTGGAAGATTTTTAGGTTTATGGAAAAGTTGCAAATAAATTATAGAAAATTCCCATATATCCATCACCCAGCTTCCTCTAATATTATCATTTTACATAACCAGGTACATTTGTTAAAACTAAAAAATTACATTAGTACAATGTTATTAAATCACAGACTTTATCCAGATTTCACCAGGGTTTCCAGAAATATCCTTTCACTATTCTAGAATTCAAGCCAGGATACCACATTCCATTTAGATCATTGCTGCATTTAGATCTTACTCATTTTTATATTTCTGGCATACAGGATGGTGACTAAGAGGTACTCAATGTATATTTGCCAAGAGAACAAGCTAGAAAATACAACTAGAATTGATGGCAGATGCTGAAGAGGGGACTGGAGGGGGCCATGGAAGGAGCAGACCTGGATCTAACACTCAGCAGGGCCCACTTTTGTCTCAATAGCTTCAAAACGGGAGAGGGAGCAGGAGACAGTTCCAATGGGCTGAAGAGTGAGTGGGAAGAGGAGACTGAGTGTAGAGAACTTGCAAAGCAGTTTGTCAGTGAAAGCAAAGGCAGAAAAGGTACAGTAATTGAAGGGGAATAAATGTCATACAAGTAATTTTAGCAAAGGGAATAGTGAGCTGTTTTGTAGTCTGAGAAAAGGGAAACACAAAAAGGTGGGAGTGTGTTGGGGGTTGAATACCCAGTAACGAAGAGGTGATTGCTGAAATAATGCTGGGGAAAAAGCAGGGGGCATACGATTTGGAGTCTAGGTGGAAATGGGGTCTTGCAAAGGCTGATAAAAATTGTTGGAATATCTGCTATGTTGTAAGGAAAATTAAGAATGAAAGAAAAGAATGATATCATTATTGAAGGCCCAGAGATAATCAGGTCATTAGATTTTGGGTCTGGAGCTAATGACACTTAGTGCCACTCTTAGACTGCCAGACTCCTTGAGGATGTGCAGTTTCAGGGAGTCTGGCAGTCTACGTGTGGCACCAATGTGAGTCTTTTTAAATTGACTTTTCCATCTCTGTTCATATGACTACATCATTGGTCAAATCATTTACTTTGTCCCAGGATTCGGTAACAGGCTTAATTGAATTAATAATGAATAATTTTTGCTTTGTGTTGGGATTCCATAGAATAAGCTAGACATATTAACAGTGGAATTTTTCTGCTTTGTTTATAGCAAATTATTCTAGTAATATTTATTCTAATAAAAACAATAACTGTAATCAGAATTTTTTGAGCATCTACTATGCTATAGCAATGTACTCGACATTTTATGGACTCTACAAGGCATCTTCACTTCAAATATGGGAACTGAGTCTTGGAGAGAGTCATTCTTTCAACACGTATTCATGAAGCATCCTCCATGTGTCAGGTTTCATTAGAGGCAATTGGGATACATCAACGAGAAAGTGAGATAAAGATCTCTGACCTGTGATGTCACATTTTAGCAGAAAGTCCAAGTAGGTAAATGATTTGCCTAAATTCACAAATGTAATAAGTAGCTGCAATGACCTTCACTAATTTTTGGCTGCCTTGTATCCATTTTACCTTCTTTAGGAGGGAATTTTACTTTCCCTATTTGATGCAGTTTTGTAGGACTGTTAGTCCAGGTATCTGTTTTCCCTAGTACCTGTATACTAGGTATATGACTAGCATTGACCAGGCCAATTGAATGCTTTTTTTTCCCCTGAAATATGACTCCTGTATATAAAGAAAAAGAGTACTGAAAATCATTGAAACTTATCCACCCTTCTAGTTTCCTAAAATTTTTTAAAAATGAGATCCCTTGGTGTGTTTATAGTTTTTGCCTTTTCCAAGTCTGACTGGCTACACTTCCCTTCAATGTGGAGAGCTACTCCAAAGCTTTCCATCATCATCATCATCATTTTTGCTTACACTAGCTTTAGTTAGTTTCTGTTGCTTACCATCCAGGAACCTAGATTTGTGATTCAAGAATCAACCCTTTGACTACACTTAGCTTCACTAACATACATTCTGTAACACATTGGAATTCCTGAGAGATTGTCCAAGGATTTTTTTTTTGTTAGCATAGATATTCTTTTTTTTTTTTTTTCTTTTTTCTTTTTCTTTTGAGATGGAATCTCACTCTGTTGCCCAGGCTGGAATGCAGTGGCATGATCTCGGCTCACTGCAGTCTCTGCTTCCTGGGTTCAAGCAATTCTCTGCCTCAGCCTCCCAAGTAGCTGGGATTACAAGTGCCTGCCACTACACCCGGCTAATATTTGTATTTTTAGTAGGGACAGGGTTTCACCATCTTGGCCAGGCTGGTCTTGAACTCCTGACCTCGTGATTCACCCACCTTGGCCTCCCAAAGTGCTGGGATTACAGGCGTGAACCACCGTATCCAGCTGTTAGCATATATATTCTGACTGGAAAATTTCCTATCTTTAGACAGAACTGGGCTCTGACTTATCTGTGTTTCTTGATTTTGAGCATGACTTAGAAAGACTGTCCCCTGCTTCATTTCTCTTGGGATATGGAACAGGCTAGACAGAGTACCCAATCAGCTTTTACTCAGTTGACCTGTGTAATATTGTGGAATTTGGCAATGGTCTCATGGCATTCACAAGTGGTTGCTGTGACATTATTCCAGCATGGGCTCAGTCAACAGCTCCCACCACCTCTGGAGACTTCCATTGCTAGACTCATACACTGCAGGTCCTGTTCATTGGTATTCAGGTGACACAAGCACAAGAGGAATACATGACATTGCTGTCACTTGCAGGGTCAATCTATGTTTGTAGAAACATGGAATTATTGTTGCTAGCCTTGCTGCTTTGCTGCAGCGTTGTATAAACCCTAAGTTACCATTCACACCGTAAGCATCATGAACGGCACTCCCAGAGTCAGAAAATAAAGCATCACTGACTCCTGTTGTGGAATTGGCTTCCTGCCTATTTCTTTCTACTTGGTGTGTTCTCCTGGATGCTGGCTCAACCTTCTTTCTTAGGACTCTTCATGGCTGCTTCCTCATGCTGTCTCTAGGAGTTCAGGCTGAAAACTTAGTTCTACACTCAAAATTTATTTTTCTCATCTGTTTTACCTAAGAGTGAATTCCTGGATATGCCACGTATGTGCAGAGACTCTCATTACTCTTTCCCCTTTGCCCGTCTGACTCCTGATATTGTCTCTTCTTGCTTTCTCTGTTGGACGCACCAAAGACCTGCTCTACCAGTACAGTTCTCTGTAGGTGTAAGTTCTGGCCCACTTATAAAATTTGTGGAGCCCAGTGCAAGGATACAAGTGAGTGCCCACATGCTATGTTGTCTAAATATTCACCAGTGATACTTCAAACTAATAAAATACCTTCTGTCCACCTACTTTGACTAATATATTTTCATAATGACTTGGAAGGTCAGTTTCATTCCTGAACATAGCAGCAGGGAGAACCTGTCCCCCAGTCCGTATTCTGGCTGTGCCTTCTGTTCTCACTCTAGGTCTGTCTTATACAATGAGAGGTCTCATGCACATGAGTGTGGAAACTCTAGCCCATATTTACAAACTCCTTTTGCATCCCCACAAATGGCTCTCTTTTGGCCATTCCTTGGGCCTAGAGATGTTCTTGTCATTGGTGTGGTCTGCCCTTAAGAGACAAGGTCTATGGAAGAGGCCTTCTCTGGCTCTAGACTTGAGCTCAGGGCCTTTTTGGCAGAGAAGTTTGGGGTCCAGGTGTAAGAAGCCTGGTCTAGAGGGAGAGATTCAGGCTGAGGGTGAGCATATACCCTTGGCTCCAGAAAGGTCTTGATCTGTGAGAAGGAAGATGGCCAGAGAAGGCCAGGGGTCTTCTTTGCCCAAGCTTAAGTGTGCAATGATGAAAGGTAGAGCCAGTCTCATTCTCCTGTAATGCTGGGAGTATGAGCCAGTTTAGTCATGCTCTTCCTCTTCACAGGGGATGTTTTGGGGAAATGGGAAGTAATAGTTATCATTATACTCAAGATGAGTAAAAAGCATAAAATATGATGTTTCTGACCTACTTCTCAGAAGGTGATGAACATAAAAGGTATTCCATTGCCTCTGGATCTTGAGGTAGTTATGTAAGCAATATAACTAGCTGTTTTGGAATAGTACTGTGGACTAAAACACCAAGTCCAAGTAAGAAACTGTTCAAATATCATGTGTGGGGGAGAAAGCTCTACATTGCTCAAAACTTCAGTGGATAAATTCAATCTTAATTTTATGCAAGAACAAACATCAGGTTGTTTTACAACTCCTTTGTCTTTATTAAATTCAATAGTCATTTGTTGAATGTCTGTTATGTTTTGAAATCTAACTGGAAGGCTACAGAACTTGATGATAAAATAGGGTTTGCACCTTGAGGGTTAAGAAGGACATTAGATGAGTAAGTGGGAAGAATGTCTCTGAGAAGCAAGTTTCCTCATCTGTAAAAAATAGTGATAGTACTTACCTTATAGGGATTTTATGAAGATTAAAAGAGTAACAAAGGCAAGACACATAGCTCATACTCAATAAGTTTTAAGTATTTCTGTATTTTTTTTTCGGGCGAGAAAAAGACAAAGAAAGTGAGTTGAGAACATAATGACTTGTTTGAGAAGCTGAGTACAGCTTGTGTTGTTAGAATACAGTTTGCACAAGAGAAATGACTGGAGATTAGTCTAAAGAGCTCATTCTCTGATGAGGAATTCACATATGTCGTATAGCCAAGAGGACTCAGTGAATGGCCTGATGAGAGGGCTAACACAAGGAGATTTACTCTTTTAGAAAATTCATTTGCTTAGTGTCATAGAGGATGGTTTGGAGATAGAAGAGATTGGAAACAGGATGATCTGCAATCATTCAGATAATACATGAGATGGTTTTAAACTAAGACTCTGACTGTGAAATACTTAAGAGAGGACAAATGTTAGTGGTCAAGTCAGTGGTACCTGGTATAAAAAGTTAGAAAGGTTAAGTGACAAAGATACTTGAAGGTTTCTGGCTATTGTAGCAGCTTGTCTGGAGGGACTATCAACTGGGATAGGCATGACAGATTAGAGAAAGCTTTGTGAGGCAAACCTAAAGTTGAAAACATGAGATATCCAGTGTAGATGCCCATCTGGCCATTGGTAAGAGATCACAGTGGAAATACAAATCTGGAGTCTCCTTCATTTGTATGATAACTGAGACATTCTCCCAATGCACTCACCCGGTGAAATGGTTTGGCTCTGTGTCCCCACCCAAATTCCATCTTGAATTGTAGCTCCTATAATTCCCACATGTTGTAGGAGGGACCTGGTGGGAGATAATTGAATCAAAAGGGTGGCTTCTTTCATACTCTTTCAATGGTAGTGAATAAGTCTTATGAGATCTGATGGTTTTATAAGGAGTTTCCATTATTGCTTCTCTCTCATTTTCTCTCTTCTGTTGCCATGTAATGTGTGCCTTTGCCTTCTGCCATGATTATAATACCTCCCTAGCCACATGGAACTGTGAGTCCATTAAAGCTCTTTTGCTTTATAAATTACCCAGTCTCAGGTATGTCTTTATCAGCAGCATGAAAATGGATTAATGCAGCAAATTGGTACTGGTAGAGTGGGGTGCTGCTGTAAAGATACCTGAAAATGCCAATGCAACTTTGGAACTGGGTAACAGGCAGAGGTTGGAACAGGCAGGGCTCAGAAGAAGACAGGAAAATGTGGGAAAGTTTGGAATTTCCTGGAGACTTGTTGAGTGGCTTTGACCAAAATGCTGATAAGGATGTGGACAATGAAATCCAGGCTGAGGTGGTCTCAGATGGAGATGAGGAACTTTTTGGGAACTGGAGTAAAGGCGACTCTTGCTATTTTTAGCAAAAAGATTGGCAGCATTTGCCCCTGCTCTAGAGGGACTTGGAAGTTGAGGGAGATAATTTAGGGTATCTGGCAGAAGAAATTTCTAAGCAGCAAAGCATTCAAGATGTGACTTGGGTGCTGCTAAAAGCATTTAGTTTTGAAACGGAAACAGAGCTTAAAAGTTTGGAAAATTTGCAACCTTAAGATAAGATCGGAAAGAAAAACCCATTTTCTGAGGGGAAATTCAAGCCAGCTGCAGAAATTTGCATAGGTAACAAGGAACCAAATGTTAATCCCCAAGACAATGGGAAAAATGTCTCCAGTACATGTCAGAGACATTTGTGGCAGTCCCTCCCATCACAGGCCTAGAGGCCTAGGAGGAATAAATGGTTTCATGGGCTGGTCCCAGGGCCCGCCTGCTGTGTTCAGCCTAGAGACTTGGTGCCCTGCATTCCAGCCACTCCAGCCTTGGCTAAAAGGGGCCAAGGTACAGCTTGGGCCATGCTTCAGAGCATTCAAACCCCAAGCCTTGGCAGCTTTCATGTGTTGAGCATACAGAAGTCAAGAATTGAGGTTTGGGAACCTCCACCTAGGTTTCAGAGGATGTATGGAAACACCTGGCTGTCCAGGCACAGGTTTGCTGCAGGGGTGGGGTCCTTATGGAGAACCTCTGCTAGGGCAGTACAGAAAGGAAATGTGGGGTGAACACCCCCACACAGAGTCCCCACTGGGGTGCTGTCTAGTGGAGCTGTGAGAAGAGGGACACCATCATCCAGACCCCAGAATAATAGTTCCACTGACAGCTTGCACCATGCACCTGCAAAAGCTGCAGACTCTCAATGCCAGCCCATGAAAGCAGCCAGGATGGAGGCTATACCCTGCAAAGCCACAGGGGCAGAGCTGCCAAAGACCATGAAAACCTCTCTTGCATCAGCATGCTGTGGATGTGAGACATGGAGTCAAAGGAGATCATTTTGGAGCTTTAAGATTTGACTGCCTGAGCTGAGATCACACCACTATACTCCGTCCTGGTGACAGAGGAAGTCTCTGTCTCAAAAAAAAAAAAAAAAAAAAAAAAAAAGATTTGACTGCCCTTCTGAATTTCAGACTTGAATGGACCCTTTGGCCCTTTCATATTGGCCAATTTCTTTCTTTTGTAATGAGTGTATTTATCCGCTGCCTGTACCTCATTGTATCTAGGAAGTAATTAACTTGCTTTTGATTTTACAGGCTCATAGGGTCATAGGCAGAAGGGACTTACCTTGTCTTGGATGACAATTTGGATACTGTGGCCTTTTGAGTTAATGCTGAAATGAGTTAAGAGTTTGGGGGACTATTGGAAAGGCATGATTGGTTTTGAAATGTGAGGACATGAGATTTGGGAGGGACCAGGGGAAGAATAATATGGTTTGGTTCTGTGTTCCCACCCAAATCTCATCTTGAATTGTGGCTCCCATAATTCTCACATGTTGTGGCAGGGACCTAGTGGGAGATATTGCATCATGGGGGTGGCTTCCCCCATACTGTTCTTGTGGTAGTGAATAAGTCTTACGAGATCTGATGATTTTATAAGGGGTTTCTGCTTTCGCCTCTCTCATTCTCTCTTGCCTACTGCCATGTAAGACATGCCTTTAGGCTTCTGCCATGATTGTGAGGCCTTCCCAGCCACATGGAACTGTGAGTCTTTTTCTCTTTTTCGTTATAAATGACATTGTTTCAGGTAACTCTTTATTAGCAGCATGTAAACAGACTAATACATCCAGCAATGCCCTTCTTATCCCTCAAGGTGCAAGTCACATTTTACCCCCTTGTTCTCTAGCCTTGCGGTCAGAATTTAGGACATAATAGACCCTCACCAAATGATTATTTAATTCAGTGAAGACAAAGTAGCTGTGAGGCAACTTGTCATTAGTTCTCTCATGGGTTCTTACTTATAAGTGAGAGTTAAATGATGACAATATATGGACACATAGAGGGGAGCAGCACACACTGGGGCCTTTTGGAGGGTATTGGGTGGGATGAGAGAGAGGATCAGGAAAAATAACTAATGGGAACTAGGCTTAATAGCTGGGTGATAAAATAATTTGTACAACAAATTCCCAAGACACAGGTTTACCTATATAACAAATCTGCACATGTACCCCAGAACTTAAAATAAAAGTAAAAGCAAAAGCATAAATTATTCACTGATGTTTTGAGCTATGTGGAGCTTCCTTTCACACACATATCTGAACTGTTTCTCATTTGGACTTGCCATTTAGTCCACAGTGCTATTCTAAAACAGCTAGTGGTATTACTTACATAACTATCTTAAGATCCAAGATAATGAAATGCCTTTCATGTTCCTTGTATTCTAAACAGTAGGTCAGAAACATCATATTTTATACTTTTTTCTCATTGTGAGTATCATGGGCAATGATCAGGCATGTCAGTGAGAGTATAAAGTGATGATGAAGGAGAATCAAAGAGCACGCGGGGAAATAATGAGAATGAGAGGAGGTCGTGTGGCAAGAGAGTTAAAGGAGTTAGGAAAAGAAGGTTGGGCTTAGGTTGTGAGGTGCTATATGTGAGATGCTAAAATGAAGTGAAGACTGAAAAGTGGCCATTGGATTTGACGATTGCCAGGTAATTATTGACCTTAATGAGGTTAAGGGTTGAATAAGTGACAATAAGAGGAAACAGCTAGTTAGATCTTGTTACAGTGAATTTTGGGACATTTTCTTGGGTAAAATTTGAGCATATGAAACACTATTTTTTTATTAGAAAAACCTATATATGTATACACACATATATATTTGTAACTCATAGAGATGTGGAAAAATACATACTTTGTGGGTGACAGTGTTTGCCTCAAGATAAAGGGAATAGAAGAACAATGGAGAGATATTAGTAATATTTTCTTCATAAACTGTATGGTTTTAATGTTTATGAGTATTTCTTTTGTAATAAAAATATTTAAAATATGGCATTTATTAATAGTTGGTAATTTGAAAAATTAGATTGATGCCTACCAAAAATAAAGTGAATATTAGTAATGAAACTAAATGAATCTACTGAGTATAGATCAACAACACAAGAAAGTATAGTGAATATGTATTAAAACTCTGGAGTATAGATGACTTTCTAAGCTCAGAAAAAAATAAAGATATTGAAAAGAACATGTTTGTTACTAGGGAAATAGTACAAGATGTTAAAAGTTAATTTTTAAAAAGTCATAACTAAACACAGATGGGGCAAACAGTAGATTGAGTGAAGCTATGGCAAAAATAGCAGAAAGTCTAGTATCTTCATGACATGGAGTCAGGAACGTGCAAGCTGTTATCAGATGGATGGGATCTTCCAGCACATTACAGTACAAATTTCTGCAGTCCTCCACCCCCACTTTCTCTCTCTCCTTTGAAAGTCGATAGGGCAGGACAGTGTCAGAAGTGACCCCTGGGTGTGCTTCCTTGGAGGCAGGTTTTAGTACAAGAGAATCATTGTCTTTCCTTACTGGACTCACCCCTCTTTTGGAACCAAAAGGTTCCTTTTGCCTTGAAGAGTGCCAACTTGGTCTCGTTCCCTCTCTGAACCCCAAAGCATTTTAAAATAAAATGACTGTACTCAGAACCTTCTCAATTTTTCAAAATCTCTTGGCTAGAAAATATTAAAACAAAGGCTTGTTTCACTGAGCAACCTCAAGCCATGTTTTAGGAATTATGGACAAAGAGGTTATGCAGTCTCCTTATTTAGGATGAGCTTTCCCAGCCGTTTTAGATAAAACTAGCATTTTATCTTGATATCACCAAAACCATACCCAAGAAGAACTTTCAAAGCATTTTAAAAAGCAGAGAAACCAAGAGTTTGATGATCTCAAGGCTTAGAGTCTGCAGCCTGCATTTGCCACAGCAAGACTTGAAGGGATCTTTCAAGATGCCTTCTATGAGTGTAATTTAGAATGCCATAGACTGAATAAACCCTCATTAAAATAGAGTTCTTATTTGTTTTGTCCATTTGAGCACCAAGTCTTGGTTCAAAGAGTCAAGCAGAGTCCAATTGCCTGTATGTAATAATTTCTATGGGACTTTTGGAGGATGACAACAAAGGTTCAGAATCCATACTCTGAAATAAGAACTAATGTTCCTAATCAAACACATCCACACATAACTATGTGTAAAATATTATTAGTGTTTTTTTCATAAAATCCAGCTCCTGCAGAATAAAATATTATTATGTGGGATTCTGATACCAGTTCAAGTTCTTGCTCAGTATGTGATAGTTACTCTTTTTTTGAGACGGAGTCTTGTCTGTCCCCTAGGCTGGAGTGCAGTGGCAGGATCTCAGTTCATTGCAACCTCTGCCTCCTGGGTTCAAGTGATTTTCATTCCTCAGCCTCCCGAGTAGCTGGGATTACAGGTATGTGCCACCACGTCCAGCTAATTTTTTTTATTTTTAGTAGAGATGGGTTTTCACTATGTTGGCCAGCCTGGTCTTGAACTCCTAGTCTCAAGTGATCCATCCGCCTCGCCCTCCCAAAGTACTGGGATTACAGGTGTGAGCTACTGTGCCCCACCCAATATGTGATGATCACTCTGAAAAGTCAAATAGTTTTGGTTCTTATCCAGCCTGGCATTGCTTTCCCTGTGTTTCTCCATGTTTGCATTAGAATGTCCTTTGCTTATTTCACATTGTGGCCTTATCAGGATTTGCACACAGTTCTTAGTCTTTGCATTTACAAATGCTCTAAGTTCACTCTCAGTACAGAATTTTGATACACTACAATTTGTCCAGTAACATGTTCACCATATACTTGATGTTAGCATTGGGATAGGCACTAGCCTGTTCGTGAGGTCTAAGGTTCTGTTACTAGAGTGCCTTATCCTATTTTTAATTCTCTCATCTGGCTCATTGTTCTACAGTACTCTATGGCAGCATTTCTGAACACTGTCTGCCCATTAGAATCACTTATGGGTGAGGTTGGGTGAGGTTTTATTTATTTATTTATTTATTTATATTTTTGAGGCGTCTTGCTCTGTCACCTAGGCTGGAGTGCAATGGCACGATCTTGGCTCACTGCAACCTCCACCTCCTGCGTTCAAGCAATTCTCATGTCTTGGCCTCCTGAGTAGCTGGGATTACAGGCACGTGCCACCACACCTGTCTACATGTTTGTGTTTTTAGTAGAGATGGGGTTTTACCATGTTGCCTAGGCTGGTCTTGAACTCCTGACCTCAGGTGACCTACCCACCTCAGCCTCCCAAAGTGCTGGGATTACAGGAGTGGGCCACTGCATCAGGCCGGGGAAGATTTTAAAACATATAGATGCCCAGATCCCATCCAAGACTAATTGGAATCTCTGGGAGTGAGACTTGAGGATCAATATATTTTTAAAGCTCTCTAGTGATTCTAATATGTGGACTGGCTTCAGAAATTTTACTCTAGGGTTAAAAGGGGGAAGATTTTTATGCAGTTTCTTTTGGTAGCAATTCACCCCCTTGTTGAATGTCTAAAGTAAATCATCTGATTCTTCAGCACAGCAATACTTCCAGCATAACTCTATTAAACATCTCCCTAGGAGCAGTAGTTCATGAAGGCATTACATGTCCAATATTATGTAGGCTGGTAGCTAGCATTAAGTATAGGATAGCCTTCAAGAATTGAGCTTCTGATTTTAGTTGCGTGTAAGTTGACATTCACGGAATAAGCGGATGGGATAGATGACTGTTTATCATCAATGTTAAGTTGGAGAAGGACTGATAAATTTTCTTTTTATTCTGAGGCTATAATTTCAATGATGAATTTAGATCTACAGGGTTTCTGAGATAGTTTTCTATTTCTCTAATTCTTGCATGTAGGAATTTGAAGGTGCTACAAATTTCTATTCCTATTTCTCTAATTCTTGCATGTAGGAATTTGAAGGTGCTATATCACCTGCTATCTTCATGCACAGTGATAGGTTGAAGCCTTGGGAGTGAGTTGCTTTCTGGAGTAATGCTTGATCACACTGTCCTGTAGAGGAGGCTAGTTTAAGGTGGAATATCTCTTTTTCATAGCTGTTGTGTATGTGGGGCCAGAGGCTAAACTCTGAGGGATAGTGCTTTATTTGAGACCAAGATGCATGTCCAAGATAGGTCATAAAAGCAAAAAATGGGCATGATGCTAGATTGAGAAGCTTACAGCTCACCTTTGAGCCCAACTCTGAGATTAATAGAGGTTGATGAACTGGGAATAATGAGAGGTGCACAGATCTGAATGGTAAATGCAAAGTGATTTTAAAGAATTCTTAAGATAGAAGTCAGTGATTTTAACTAATTTTTCACATTGTCATGCTAGGTATCTGTAGAGGGCAACATTATTTACTGGTGGCTGAGATGGCTGAACTCAAGCATTCCCAGGGCTATTTTGTTTGAACTGTTTGGTACATTCCAGAGGTATTGATATTGCTTATGCAAAAATCAGTTTTGTCTCTGCCTCAGTTGTCATCCATTTCAAATTAATAGTAAAAATAATGATGTTTTTACGAAGTTTACTAAGGCATAGTTTTTAACTCTGGTCAATATAAATCCATTAATTCCTTCAGTTTTTCATTCAGCAAACATTTATTGGTTGCTGCTGTGATCTGGATATAGTTTGCTTGGCCCCAACAAGTCCTTTTTTTTTTTTTTTTTTTTGAGACGGAGTCTCAGTCTGTTGCCTAGGCTTGAGTGCAGTGGCGTTATTTTTGGCTCACTGCAACTTGTGCCTCCTGGGTTCAAGTGATTCTCCTGCCTCAGCCTCCTGAGTAGCTGAGATTACAGGTACTCACCACCATGCCCAGCTAATTTTTGTATTTTTAGTAGAGATAGGGTTTCACTATGTTCGTCAGGCTGGTCTTGAACTCCTGACCTCATGATCTGCCCACCTCGGCCTCCCAAAGTGCTGGGATTATAGGCCTGAACCACCATGCTGGCCAGCCCCATCAAGTCTTATGTTGAAATTTGATCCTTAATGTTGGAGGCAGGGCCTGGTGGGAGGTGTTTGGGTCATGGGGGTGGATCTCTCATGAAAACTTAGTGTCTTCCTTAAGGTAATGAATGAGTTCTTGCTCTATTAATTCCTGAGAAAGTTCCCTCAGGAGCTGGTTGTTAGAAAGAGCCTGGCATCTTCCTCCTTGCTCTTGCCTCCTTTCTCAGCAGGTGATCTCAGCACAGCAGCTCCCCTTCTCCTTCTGCCATGAATGGAAGCAGCGTGAGGCCCTCGCCAGATGCAGATGTCAGTGCTGTGCTGCTTGCACAGCCTGCAGAACTCTGAGCCAAATAAACCTCTTTTCTTTATAAATTTCCCAGCCTCAGGTATTCCTTTATAGCAACACAAACTAAAACAGATGTGTACCATATGCTAGACCTACGATACAATACTTATAGAATCCATTTCTGATACTTAAAATTTTTTGAGATTTAATTATTTCATAAAATCCACCCATTTAAAGTGTACAATAGATGCACTTGCTACTCTGGAAATTTGCCTATAGATTTTTCTAGTCTGGACATTTGACATAAATGGAATCACATGATAAGTGGTCTTTTGCATCTGGTTTCTTTCACTTAGCATAATGTTTTCAAAGTTCATTCGCATTGTAGCAGGTATCAGTACTTCATTACTTTTTATTGCCAAATAATATTCCACTCTATGGATTGATCACATTTTATTTATCTAGCATCAGTTGATGGACTGATAATTAGGATTATTTCTGTTTTTGCCTATTATGAATAATGTTGCTATGAACATTTGTGTACAAGTTTCTCTTGAGTATATGCCTAGGAGTGGAACTGCTGGATCATAGGGTAACTCTACCAAACTGTTTTTAAAGTGACTGCATCTCTTTCTCTTCCTACCAGCAATGTATGACAGTTCTAATTTCTCCACATCCTTGCCAACACTTGAGTGTTGTGCCAAACACTGTCTTTTTGACATTCTTGATTTTCCAAGTTTAATGAGATGTGTATGGTGTTTACAATTCTTTGGATTTTCTTAATAGTACATAACAGTACAGAAAATTGTCTAGTTTGAAATTATGCTTTTTCAATGCAATATTTTATCTGATAAAGTTTTAGTATTTAAACAAATAAAATGCAGCATTAGAATCCTTTCAGCAAAATAAGGTAGACTGTGTGAGACATATCAACTCTGAATGAACTCTATGAATGAAAATTACTTTGTACAGGAATGTGAAACCCCTGGCAGAGGACGCTGTCAGCGTTTTGAGAACTGAGGCTGTGTGGTGAAGCTGGAGCCAGATCCTGGTGGTTGTTTGCCTGATCACTATGGGAGAATACAAGGGATCAACACAACCTCTCAAAAGGCTTCTTCTTGGAAAATGAAAAATATGATTGGCAGGAGTGAGGAAAAACATCAAGATTGAGGGCAGGACTGGCTCCCTATTCTGAGGCCGAATGATGACCTCTGGATTAGGACGTGAAAACAAGAGAGCTCTGTATTGCTACCGTTGGCTCTAATGGGCATGCTCTGTCCTAGGCCAGTGATCTTTTACTGCAGGTAACAGCTGGAGGAAGGAATGGGAGACAAACCTGCTGACCTCAGCAAGCTGTTTATTGTCTGCCTGCCCAACAGCACACTGATAGCAGAGTTCGAATCCTACCAGCTTTTCATCCTTTCCACCCTGGCTGCCCTCAAATGCAAGCCCTTCTTGTCATCTAATCATTCCCATACTTGCTTGCATTCTTGTATCATGCTATAGTGCTCTTCCTTGACGCAAATCCACAATACTCTCCTCCTTCCAAACGTCTGCTCTGTGGCCTTTGGCACATTCACTCCATGCTAAACAAACTCTGTTATCTCTTTAT
The DNA here is from genome assembly GCF_009761245.1 of Sapajus apella. Lineage (NCBI taxonomy): Eukaryota > Metazoa > Chordata > Mammalia > Primates > Cebidae > Sapajus > Sapajus apella. The sequence continues at coordinate 17,418,755 of NW_022436986.1, read as the reverse complement.
TTCTTTTCTTTTCTTTTTTTTTGAGGCGGAGTCTTGCTCTTTTGCCAGGCTGAAGTGCAGTGGCACGATCTCAGCTCACTGCAACCTCCGTCTCCCAGATTCAAGCGATTCCCCTGCCTCAGCCTCCTGAGTAGCTGGGACTACAGGCATGAGCTACCATGCCCGGCTAATTTTTTGTATTTTAGTAGAGACGGGGTTTCACCATGGCCGGGATGGTCTCAATCTCCTGACCTCGTGATCCACCTGCCTTGGCATCCCAAAGTGCTGGGATTATAGGCGTGAGCCACTGCGCCCGGCCCTTTTATTTTGTTTCTGAATGATCCTTCCACCTCCTGCCTTAACAGAAATGATGCTCTCATTCAAGGAGCAATCCCCTCCCATGTAGCCTTCTCAAGAAGCTGCTCCTTCACCCAAGTCTCAGCTGTTACTGCGATCAACATCCTCCCTGATCCCATTGCATTTACAGCCCATTGCTCTTCCAGTTTCATGGGAAAATGACCTTCTTGTGAAATTCATTCTACTGAGGTAAACCATTTTCTAAGTTCAGATCATGCATGTCATCCATGACTGAGTCCTATGACCATATTCATGGACTACTCTGATACTTGGGCCTGTCTTTTCTCCATCCAGACTGCTTGTATCATCTGAGCAAATACCATATTCATGGGACAATATCCCAAGACCCTATCCTCACAGTTCTTTGACATTTTAAACTTGAATGAGTCTCAACCACCCATTTTCAGGGTTATACCTTAGCTTCATCATCATACCAAAGTCTCTTAAATCTTATTTATTTTATTTTATTTTTAGAGATTGGTTCTTGCTATGTTGCCCAAGAACTCCTGGGCTCATGAGATCCTCCTGCTGCAGCCTTCAGAGTAGCTGAAACTACAAGCATGAGCCATCATGTCCTTAAATCTTACGTTCTCATAGCTTACTCTTTGCTGTGATCTATTCATCCTGCTCTCTGCCTGCCTTGTTCTATGCTTGTTCTTTGGCCTCATTCTGGATCCATTTTCTTTAAACTGAAAATGTTTAAGAGTGAGAAACAAGTGAAGACTTGGTTATATTTTGCTGGGTTAATACCCACAATTATTGTTCATTAGCTGTGTATTTTTACCATCTCTTATTTATTTGGAGTTCTTCTTTGAGTATTTTATTTTTTGTTAGGAAACATCATTTTGGGGTCTTTGCATACCTGAGAATGCTTTTCTGTTACTTTCATATGTATTGTGTTGCCCATACAGATTTCTTTTACTGTCTTTTCCCAAAAAAACTCAGAAATGCATTGCTGCGCAGCACTTACTATTGTGGACTAGTATCTGGGGCCAGACTGAGCTTTCTATGTGCTCTAGTGGACTGTGATAGTTATTTTATTTCCCTACCCAGTTCTTCTGGTTTGTTTGGGAAAATCTACATGGTCCTGTCGAGCCTGTCAATAATGATGCCATGAGGGCCCCCACCCTGCACTCCCACAGGGTATGCACATAATGCAGGCCAATCAATCAAAGCACTGCAGTCACTGGAGATGCTGATTGCTTCTTGGATGGAATCTGACTCAGCTGGGGCCAGCCAGAATCTTCCCTGGGGTTGATGAAAGGAGTTGGAGAAATAATTATTTCTGCTGGGTTTGGTAATCGAGGGAATGTAAATCTGCAGTTACTAATAGCTATGTTGAGAGAGGGGATGGGGAGAGCAAGAGTGAAAGCAAGAGAGAGAGAGGGAGAAATGGAGAATATGAACATGGATATGAAAGTAAGTAGAGGCACACAAAACCAAGAAATGGAAAGAGAAAGACAGCCCTGAAGATATCATTTGAAGCCTAGATTCAGCTGACTCTGAAGCAAAATTCATCCTAGACTTCCCAGATTACATGAACCAAAATAGTTCCTTTTATTTTGAGATGGAGTCTTGCTCTATTGCCCAGGCTGGAGTGCAGTGACATGATCTCAGCTCACTGCAACTTCCACCTCCTGGGTTCAAGCAATTCTCCTGCCTTAACCTCCTGAGTAGCTGGGATTACAGGTGTGTACCACCATGCCCAGCTAATTTTTCGAATCAAAACATTTCTTAAGCTAATTTGAGTTGAGTTTCTTTCACTTGCAGGTGAAGGATTTTTTTAAAAAAGTTTAAAAATAAAAAAATTATTTTAGGCTGGGTGCAGTGGGTCACGCCTATAATTCACACACTTTGGGAGGCTGAGGCAGGCAGATCACTTGAGCTCAGGAGTTCAAGACCAGCCTGGGCAACATAGCAAAACCCCGTCTCTACAGAAAATACAAAAATTAGCTGGGTGTAGTGGCATGTGCCTGTAGTACCAGCTACTTAGGAAGTTGAGGTATGAGGATCACCTTAGCCCAGGGAGGTCAAGACTGCAGTGAGCCATGATCACACCACTGCACTCCAGCCTGGATGACAGAGTGAGAAGGTGTACAAAAAACAAAAAATTTCTTTTAGAGATAGGGTCTTGCTGTGTTGCCCAGGCTGGCCTTGAACTTTTGGGCTCAAACAATCACTCCCACTCCAGCCTCCTGAGTAGCTGGGACTACAGGTATGTGCCACCAGGACCAGCATGCTGAAGGATTTTGACCAGCAATGTCTTAGTCCATTTGGGCTGCTATAATAAAATATCACAGACCAGGTGACTTATAAACAACAGAAATTTATTTCTCACAGTTATAATGGCTGAAGCCTGAGATCAAGGTGCTGGCAGCTTGGGAGTTTTCTGCTGAGAGCTCATTTCCTGATTCATAGATGGTGCCTTCTTGCTGTATCTTTATGTGATGGAAGGGATGAGCTAGCTTTCTGGGTTCTCTATTATAAAGGCACTAATCCCAACCATGAAGACTCTACCCTCAGGACCTACTCACCCCCAAAGGCCTTGTCTCCTAATGCCATCACCCTAGGAGCTAGAATTTCAACATTATGAATTTTGGGGAGACACAAACATTTAAACCACAGCAAGTAGTAATGAATCCACTTTTTCCCCTTTGAGTAGTTGTAGAATGCTTCTCCTGACTAAATTTTAAAACATCTGCAGAGTATTGTTACATTGAGATATCTCCTCAGCAGATTTGCCTGAACTGGTAGAATCAGAATCATAAAAGTTGTTTTGTATTATGTCTCTGAATACTGCTTTTGTTCTATTTGTTCTTTTCTCCAAATGTTGAACTTCTTAATACCAGTGATCATATTTGTCACCTTTATTAGTTCATGCCCACGCTGCTATGAAGAAATACCTGACACTGGGTAATTTATAAAGAAAAGAGGTTTAATTGACTTACAGTTCTGCATGGCTTGGGAGGTCTCAGGAAACTTACAATCACGGCAGAAGGGGAAGTAACACACCATTTACATGACAGCAGGAGAGAGAAGAATGAGAACTGAGTGAAGGGGGAAGCCCCTTATAAAACCATCAACTCTTGTGAAAACGTTCTATCACGAGAATAGCATGGAAGAAACCACCCCCATGATTCAGTTACCTCCCACTGGGTCCCTCCCACAACAGGTGGGGATTATGGGATTACAACTGAAGATGAGATTTGGGTGGGGGACACAAAACCAAACCATATTATCACCTTTCTTGACATTTCATCCTCTTGGTCTTTTCCTCTGTAGTCTGAGAAACCTTCCAAAGTTTGTCCTCCATTTTACTGATTTCTACATTATGTATTTGGTCTTGACACATGGGAATCATGGGAGCTACAGTTCAAGATGAGATATGGATGGGAACACAGCTAAATCATATTCACAATCAGGACCCAGAATATTGTTTCTAGACAGAGGGAAAATAAGAGAGGAAAATGGCTCCAAGTGGATGTGTCTCATTTTTTCCCCTTGGCTCCCATCTCTAAATCTCTGTCTTTCCAAATGAAGGGATATAATGTTTCCCTCCAATTTCTTCCATTTTATGCCATCACATTGCACAATTATTTCAGGAACAGTGGTATGTGGGTTTAGTAGTTGTTAAGGTTGAAACATTTCCCTGGATTTTACATAATTATTTTTGTTGAATAATTTTTTTTTTAATTATAGTCTCTTTTAGGGAGGGGTGATTTGTATATATGTATTTATGTCATAGAATTACCCGAAATGTCTTTTTTTTTTAACATAAAGATGTTTTTGTGGCCCCAGATCTTCAGCACCTTGCTTTTCTTATTTCTAATAGTCCAGCAGTGTCTTTTTTTCCACGCCCCCCCATCCTTTTCCTCTATGCTCAGACTGCTCCTTGGCATTTTGGACCACTCCAGAACATTAAGTGCCTTTTTCCATTTCTTTTGTGCATCTCAGTGGCCACAGCAGGTTCACAGCTTCAGCAGAACTGTGGAGAAGGTCAGAGAATGCTAATGGGACATTTAGCAGCAAGTGTTCCTGCTTGACTTTTTGTTGAAAATAAAATGGAATTGACAGAAAGAGAAAGTGCAATTCTAACTTAATGTAGAAGCAGTCTCAAGTTAGGGCTTTTAGATTAGTCATTGATAGATGTAATTAAAGATATCATTTCACAAGAATAATATCCTCACTCTAAAAATGGCCTTTTGAGTGAGTGCTGAATCATTATGATGTGAATCACCAGACATATCCTACTAAGTAAGTACTTCTGTAACGTATTAGAGAGATTTGGAATGTGCCTAGTAAATATGCAGTAAAATGTGTACATTAGAAATATGTTGAAATTTGAACATGAGAATAAATGGATAATTTGGGGATGTATAAAATACAATTATAAGTCAAAAGACATTTTATCCACCTTCTCATGGAAATATGGTTCCCTGTAAGTACAGTATTATGTACTCTTGCTTTCCCCCTTAGGCAATGTAAGAAAGTGAAAAGGTCAGGTGATTTAAGGTTAGAAGCTCTAAGTACAAGTCCTGGATCTCACATTTACTGGCTATGTGAATTCAGATAATTCACTTGATTCCTGACTCCAGTTTTATCATCCACAGAATGATGATGGTAGAATACTTCACAGAGTTATTGGAAGTATCATATAGCAGGAGGTAGTTTGCAAATTGCAAAGCATTTTATGTAAGTATATACTATTTTGTGAACTGCTTTTTTTTTTTTTTTTTTTTTTGATATGGAGTCTCTCTGTTGTCACCTGGGCTGAAGTGCAATGACATGATCTTGGCTCACTGCAGCCTTTTTTATGCCACAAAGCTACAGTACACTTTTCAAGTGGATGTATGCTATTCCATTATATGAATAATTCCAACATTTAAGTTATTTCATATACATATGAGAAACATATATATATATATATAAATTATTATAAATACCACTGCAGTAAATAGCCATGTAGATAATCCTTTGCTCATATACATTATTGTTATTATTTTTTTCTTTTTTGAGATGAAGTCTCACTCACTCTGTCACCCAGGCTGGAGTGCAGTGGCATGATCTCGGCTCACTGCAGCCTCCACCTTCTGGGTTAAAGTGATTCTCCTGTCTCCGTCTCCTGAGTATCTGGGATTACAGGTACCTGCCACCCCACCCAGCTAATATTTTATATTTTTTGTAGAAACAGGGTTTTACTGTATTGGTCAGCCTGGTCTCAAACTCCAGACCTCAGGTGATCTGCTCACCTCGGCCTCCCTAAGTGCTGAGATTACAGGTGTGTGCCACCACACCTGGCCTCATTATTATTTTTTAAAGAAAATATTAATTGACCTTGAACATTCCTGTGGCTCAACGACATGTAGAAGTTAGTTAAGCCCTTATCTGATTCCTAAGTGTTCACGATCTGATGCTAACTCTGCCTTCTACTTTTGATTGGTTATGTTACAATCTCTTTTAGTTCAGAAAACATGCCTATTCACCACTTTATCTTCAGCATGTAGGTGATCAAACAAACGACTACATTAATTGTTGCTGTTATTTTTATCATAATTTTCCTCACTAGAAAAACTTCTTATGTTGTGTGTTCTGTTCATTTACAGTCATGTGTTACTTAATGATGGGGATATGTTCTAAGAAACGTGTCGTTAGGTGGTTTTGTCATTGTGCTAACATCATAGAGTGAACTTTCTGAGAAAGAAAAAAACTTTTAGTAATGTGAACCCCCTTTAGTGATCAGGCCCAGAGAAGCACTGAAATGCAACAGCTGTCATGTCCTATTCCCCCTTGAGGTAAATAATTACCTCCAGAAGTCACTTGTTTTGTGGGCTCTGGACTAACTTACTCCAAGGTGCCATAAAATGCAACGTGCTGGACCCCATAACTTATACCCTGTAGTTCAACCAATCACTAACCCATGTTATGTCTGTAAACCAGGGAGAATTCCTGTAAAACAACTTTCTCTCAGCCCACTCCTTTTCCCCTTTGCCTTTAAAAACTGACTTGCCAACCTGCTGAAACCCCATCTCTGCTAAAAACACAAAAATTAGCCAGGTGTGGTGGATCACATCTGTAATCCCAGCAACTACTCAGGAGGCTGAGGCAGGAGAATCGCTTGAACCTGGGAGACAGAGGTTGGAGTGAGCCGAGATTGTGCCATTGCACTCCAGCCTGGGCAACAGAGAGAGACTCTGTCTCAAAAAACAAAAACAAAAAGAAACAAACAAAAAACCGTGCTTGTAGCAAAGGCTGAAGGAAGCACTTTCCAAGGCAACTTGGAAGTGTGTCCCAGGCTATGGTCCTTGACCTTGGCCCAGGTAAACTCTCTATATTAATTTTGTCTTCATTTCTTTCTTTAGGTCAACACTATACCAACCTAGATGAGATAGTCTACTACACACCCAGACTAAATGGTATAGCCTATTGCTCCTAGGCTACAAACTGGTACAGCATGTTACTATACTGAATACGGTAGGCAATAGTAACATGATGGTATTTACGTATCTAAACATATCTAAATATAGAAAAAGTACAGTCAAAATCAGCATTATAATCTTATGAGACCACCACCATATAGGTGGTCCATCTTTGACCAAAACATTTCTGTGGCACATGACTATAAATTCTATTTCTCATTTCAAGCACTCATTTCTCCCAAACATGGTATGAGCAAACAGTTATTAGATAGAAATGATCTGGATGAAAGTCCTGTATGGTTTGTTTCTTGTTAATTTTAATCTAAATATCCATAATCTTTACAATAAGTGGCAACAAGAGTACATACAATGACTGTTTCTCTGTCTTGTACTCTTAATTTCTCTTCCCATCATTTCTGAATGATTTTTGGATCAATTTATTAATTATGGTTTCAGCCTCATTTTTATTCTTTTCATGAAGATTTGTGCCAATATTCTCCAGTGCACTCACAAAGAGGCATCCTAAAGCACTTACATGAGCTTAAGGAGAGAGAGAACATGAAGCCTTCAGTAGGCATATGGAAGCCTAGTGCTGTTTTTGCACGTCCTACACTGAGAAGATCATGTACCAGTGGATTATAGAAGCAGGATGAAGGTTTAATTTCCTCATAATCATTGAGAAAATTTTGTTATAAATTCTTCTAAAGGTCTATTTCAAATATACTTTGGTTAAAGTATATGTTAGGAAACATATTTTCTTTTCTAATAAGGGCAAGTATAAAGGTAGACTAATTTGCTTCTAAGCACAGCTTTGGCTTCCTCTCATATTATTTTCCAAAACATCAGTACGGCGATCCTCCCTTATTTATAGGGGATATGTTCCAAGATCCCTGGCAGATATCTGAAACCATGGATAGTCCTGAACCCAATCGCTGTCAATAGAAACATGTTTAGGTTTTCCACACACAGATTTAATGCCTTTTCCATCTTCACAAAGAACTTATCATGCACTGTGGACTTTTGCAGTTTGAGGTGCAACAGCAAAGCTTACATGAGTTTCTTTTTTCTTCACAATTTCACTGAGGGAAAGCTTGTTCTTATGGCAGATCTTAGCAACCTCAGTATGCAATGTTTTTATTTCCTTACTAACTCGAGAACTTTCGCCTTTTCGCTTAAAGGAAGCACTTTACAGCTTCTCTTTGGCATATTAGAATTGCCATTGTCACTACGCTTGTGCTTTGGGGCAGTTATTTAGTAGAGTAAGGATTCCTTGAACACGAGCACTGGATGCCATGACAGTAGATTGGATAACTGAGACAACTAATAAGTGACTAGCAAGAGTGTAGCGTAGACAGTGTGGATACATGAGACAAAAGGATGATTCATGTCCTGGGTAGGACAGAGTGGGATGGTGCAAGATTTCATCATGCTACTCCAAACGGTTGCAATTTAAAAATTACTAAGTGTATATTTCTGGAATTTTCCATTTGATATTTCAAACCATGGCTGATATCAGGTAACTAAAACTGATGGGGTTGGAGGGAATACTGGTAATTGCTGTTTTGATTTCTTTTTTTGTGTATCTGATACTTTTTATGACAAAAAGTGTTAAATCATACAGAAAATTTGAGGGAGTAACACAATGTAACAAATAATTTCCACCTAGATTCAATCATCATTAACCTTTTGCCACTTGCTTTAGCTATAGATCTACATTTATTTTTTCCTCAAGCATTTGAACCTAAGTTTCAGATAACATGACATTTCACCCTTAAATACTTCAGCATGCATCTCCTAGGAACGAGATGTTCTCCTAAGTTACCACAATAATATTGTCACACCTAGGAAAATTCATAGTAATTTCATAATACGGTATTCTCTATGATCCAGTTTACTGATAGTGTATCAAAATTTTCCCTCAAAATATTTTTAAACTAGGATCTAATCAAGATTCAGCATCACACTGATGATTAGATCTCTTTAGTCTCTTGTTCTAAATATTGTTTCCCAGAGATACTGACTTTTCAATTCTAGGCAGTTGTCCTGCAGAATGGTCTACTTCTGGAGTTGTCTATTTCTTCATGATTAAATGTTTTTGTCAGGAATACGTCAAAGGTGATTCTGTGTTCTTCATATTATATCCCATCAGGAGATATGAAAATTATGTTGTTATTAACACAACACTAGTGATGCCAAATTTGGTTTTTTTACTTGGGTAAAGTTGTGAATACTGGATATCATGTTTTCGACTGCGTTGAATACATAATATGTGAGATGGGATTTGGTGCCATACCAATATCCTGTTTTCCAACAATCTTTCATCCAATGGATTTTAGCATTCATTGATGCTAACAGGGGTGTCATTATACTGAGACTTGAAAAGGGTGATTTTCTAATTCCATCACTCCTTTTATGGTTATTAGCTGGGACTCCTCTTTAAAAAAAAAAGGAGTTTGTGTTTCTTTCTCTTTTCTCTCTCTTTTCCTTCTTCTCTCTCTGACACCATTATCCAAACATAGATTTTATTCTACGTATTAGTTCAGTTACTGTCGTCGTGCATTATGACACCCATACTATCCAAAAATGGCCAACGGGAGCTCCTTCACACTAGCTCTGTGCGTGACTGACATGCCCCATTGGCCTTTGAAAATGTCTTTCTTTCTGGCCCCATGTTTTCCCTCTTCCAGACCTGGTATTAGTCATTCCAAGGAACCCGAGATCTTTTTAGTATAGAATAATATTTAGAAACCAAAATTTGGGTGTTAAACATACTCCTTGATTTTGCTGTATCATCTGCTTCCAAGATATTTTAGTGTATAGACCTAGACAATATATATTTTTAAAAACTCATGAGATCATGTTGATATTTTCAAATCAAATTTTCATTATTGGTTATTGCCTTTGTTTACTTGTCTCTGTTGTTCTTACACTATATGTCTTTGTTCTTTTTTTTTTTTTTTTTTTTTACATTTTGAGATTGAGTCTTCTCTGTCATCTAGGCTGGAGTACAGTGGCATAATCTCAGCTCATTACAGCCTCCACCTCCTGGTTTCAAGTGATTCTCCTGCCCAAGCCTGCTAATCTGAAATTGTAATTCAGTGTACAGTCACCCCACAGTATATGCAGAGGATTGACTCCAGGATTCCCATGGATACCAAAATCCTCAGTTACCCAAGTATCTTATATAAAATGGCATAACGCTTGCATATAACCTATGGGCACATCCTCCTGTATACTTTAAATCATCTCTAGATTAATTATAATACTTAATGCAATGTAAAATCTATGTAAATAGTTGTTATACTATATTGTTTGTATTATTTTTATTGTTATATTGTTATTTTTTATTTATTTTATTTTTTTTTATAGTTTTATTTTTTTTTTTTAATGTTTTTGATCCATGGTTGGTTGAATCTGCTCATGTGGAACCTGAGGTTATGGAAGGCTGGCTGTATTTTTGTCACTTTTTTCTCACTATGAGTGATGTTGATCATATTTTCATATGTTTAAGGGACATGATTCTTTCTTTTTCTGTGAATTTCTGACTTTCTGGATAGGACTACTTCTTCTTCCATATGAATGCCATTCTTATCCATTTGGTCTAATTATGGATATGTTTTCAAAACAGCGGTTTAATTTTAATTTTTTCACTTTCCACCAAACTCTTACCAACTATAGCATATATTAACCAACTTGTGTGTAATCTTTTGTTTTGCTATGCTCAAATAATCACATATATGTCCTTTTATTTTTTAAAAATGGGGTAACATTTTTAATAAAATACATATATGTATTCTTCCCTGTGCCTTGACATTGCTTTACTCTCTAGATGATGCATCATTGGCATTTCCTCCAAGTCAACCAGTATTGTTCTCTGCATCCTTTTAAAGGCTGTGTAATATTCCACAGTATGGACTTATGATGCTTTGTTCAAATGTTTCCCTGAGATGGGCATTCCTTTCGTTTCTAGTCTTTTGCTACTGCAGACATAGCTACCACAAAGATTCCTGTATCCAATTGCTAGATTACTTAGCCTTATAGATTAACCAAGGAAAGGTTCAATGTAGGCATTGGGGAAAAAATAACCTATTTCTTCTTTTCCTCTGGTTCTGGAAGCAGCGCTTTTATCTGAGACTTAGATTTGGGTTTGGGGTGGGGCAGTATTACTTAAAAGGCCTATTTCATATAGAAAAAGTAGTTTCCCATGTGCTGCATCCTATTTTTTTTTGTCAAGTTACCTTGGATTTTGAGGCCAAAACCCTAAACTGCCATGAAATGCTGCTTTCTCCAGCTTTGCCTGTTCTCTATGCTTACCTCCCTAAGACAGTTGTTTCCAACTAGGGGTGATTTTTGTCTCCCTGAACCCAAGGGAATATTTGGTAATGTTCGAAGACATTTTTGGTTTTTACCGCTGGAAGAATGCTACTGGCATCGAGTAGGTAGAATCCAGGGACACTGCTTAAAATACTGCAATGTACAGGGCACTCTTCACAGCAGAGAGTATTCAGTCCAAATGTCAACAGTGCCACTTTTTGTTAAACTTTTATTTCAGATTCACGGGTATATGTGCAGGTTGCTATATAGGTAGATTGCATGTCACAGGGGTTTGGTGTAAAATTCTTTTGTCAACCAGGTAATAAGCATAATACCTGATAGAGGGTTTTTTGATCCTCACCCTCCTTCCACCCTCCTTTCTTAGGCAGGCCCCAGTGTCTGTTGCTTCCTTCTTTGTTTCCATGTATACTCAATGTTTAGCTTCCACTTATCAGTGAGAACATGTGACATTTGGTTTTCTGTTGCTATGTTAGTTTGCTTAGGATAATGGCTTCCAGGTCCATCTATGTTGCCGCAAAGGACATGATCCTGTTTTTTATGGCTGTGTAGTATTCCATGGTGTATATGTACCATATTTTCTTTAGCCAGGTTACCACTGATGGGCATTTAGGTTGATTCCATGACTTTGCTATTGTGAAAAGTGCTGTAATGAATATGTATGTGCATATGTCTTTAGGATAAAATGATTTCTGTTCCTCTGAGTATATACCCACTAATGGAATTGGAGAAACCCTATCATAAGTGAACTCACAAAGAACTTGAATGGTTGAGAACAGAATCAGAACATCGTTGGTCATCTTGGTCATGACATCACCAAATGCCAACTTAGTATCTCCCCATAATTGTACCCCAATTTAAGATTTAATATAATACACATCAATTCATCTCACAGCCTTAGTTTCCAAAAGCTCAATCAACAGATTATTTAAAAAACTTAGAATCAGTTGGGATCCCTTCTGATAATTAGCTGGAGGACTGGCTAAGATGTGCACATACTGGACTAACTTCTCATGTTCTACAGTATTCATTTCACGTGGCCCTGCTGGATTGAAATATGGGATCCTGCTTCCACCAACTCTTTCTTTTTCCACTTGTGCATTTAAATGTAAGACATTTAAACGTAAGTTTAACAACTATATGGTGAACAAAGGAATTAAAAATAAATTTGCTGGGTCTGGTGCAGTGGCCTCTGCCTGTAATCCCAGTGCTTTGGGAGATAGAGATGGGAGGATTGCTTCAGCCTAGAAGTTGGAGACCAGCCTGGGCAACACAGTGGGACCTTGTCTCTCCCAATCAATCAACCAATAAACAAATAAGTAAATAACCACCAAGATGCTACCGTTAACATTTTGCTATCCTTGCTTTATTACTAAATTTCAAAAAGCAAGGATGATGAATTATTTTAAAAATCTACTTAGCAAGAAATGAAAGCATTAGCAAGAAGATCATAGCAGAATAATGAAACAATAAAATAAAAAAAGGACATAAATCTGCTGAAAGAGAAAACTAAATAGGATAATGTGATAAGTGTCAGCAGCTGTTAGAAGTACAAAGTCCAGCGTGATGGGTTTATAAGAGCAAAGAAAAGGAGGCTCTGAATGATACAAGAGGAGAGTCTGGCCTGCAGTTCCTCAGGCCTGTGGTCAAGGGAGGATGTTCCCAGAACAGGAAACCCTGGGACAGGTAGCTTTTGGTCCCCATGAAGTTTGTGGCTGATACACGCAGTGTGGTCTCTAGACCTCTAAGCCTCTGCTTCATCAGGAAGATTTGCTGAAATGCATCTGACCCCCAGGAGCCCTTACCTTAGATCTCATAAAAGTGTTGGGAGTCAGCTTGGATTTAACTTAATGAAATCCAAATTTAGGAATTTAATTCCTAAACCAGAGACTTTTTTTTGTTTTGTTTGCTTTTTTTTTTTTTTTTTTTTAAAAACTTCCTAGTTATTTAACACTGAGCTATTCCTTTGTGTGTAAACCCTGATTTAAAAGAAAAGAATTAGGGTCTAGAAATCTAAATTTTTGAATTCTGAAATCTGAATTTTTAACAAGCCTCCAAGGTGATTTCATTGCAGTCTGGTGTTGCAAACATGGTCATTTTTAAAGAATGTGGTCTATTTGGGCCTCATGAAGATCCACTTGCTCCAGGAGTCTACAACCTTGCTTTGCCAGGAATGCCTTTCTTCTCAAACAGCTAATACTGATCTTCTAAATCAGCTTAATTACTAAACACCTAAGGGAGTTGAATATCAAGGACTTTAGCTCTTGGTGTAGATAAATCATCTCATTCGAGTGTTGTAAACCAGTTGGGACCTGGGTAGGGCCTAAAGAGAGGAAATTATTGTTATTTGATACATAACATTTGTACATATTTGTGGCACACAGGTGATATTTCATTACATGTAGAGAATGAGTAATGATTAAGTCAGGATATTCAGAGTATCCGTCACTTGAAGTATTTATCATTCCTATATGTTGGGAACACTTCAAGTCCTCTCATCTAGCTGTTTTGAAAACTACAGTACATTGTTGTTAGCTATGGTTATTTTTAACTTCCTTATTATTTACTACTGCTGCTATGGCCCTTTATGTAAACCTTCATATGGGCATTTAACACCATCTTCTTTAACCCCTGGTTCACTGGTGTCTTCCAGTTACATGTGCTTTAATTCTTCACTTTTCTATGGGAGAAAAGTCTGCAAATCATCTTTTTTTCCTTGGTGTTTTTCTATGGAAGCTTCATCCCACTGTTATCACAGAGTATTTGAATTCTCATCAATTTCCTCGTGACTTCTGTGGAATGTGCTGGTAGAACTGCAGCTGTTAGTTCTTGTGCTTAGAACAGGTTTTCTTCCCCTGAAGGATTAATAAGGAGGACAACTATTTGCAGTTGCTTCTACCCCATCTCTGACAGTTTTTTTAACTCCCTGAGAAGGAAGGATCGCAGAGTTTCTCATTCCTTCTAAGGCTGACAATTGTGAGTTCTTCCTTGTCTATTTCTTTTACCTTCCCTTTTTCCATTTTAGCTTTTCAATTGGAGTTGAATTAGTTTCTAGGGTGGTCTAACACCTAACAGAAAACATGGTGCACCAAGTAATGAGTAACTTAGTTTTTATTATGTTTTTAAAACAGTAACATTTCTTGAGCACTTTCTGTGCACCAGGCATTGTGCTAAATGCTGGCAACACAAGTGAGAAAGTGGGGACAGAGGCAGCCAAGTCTCTGAAGAACCTTGAAATGTCCGGGTTGAGAACATCCCATCTAACAAGAAAAAAACACAAGAAAAAGCCTGGAAGTAAATTTGTAGGATGGAGACTATCCAGGTATGCTTGGGATCCAGGGTACCTGGTGAGAAATAAAAGCTTTTCAGGCTTGAGAGCTGCTGTTAAAAATCTGAATATTACCCAATAGGAAATTATTTCTTAACCCAGCTTTAAAAGTTAAGCTATGGGGAGCTTAAAATGACGCTTCTATTTTCTTTTATAGTCAGTTTAGGTGAGGGAAGTATGGGAAGGGGTGGAGATGATAGAAGAAAAAGGGGAAGAAATCCAGATTGAAAGACGGTCAGAAAACAGGAGGTATCAGTGAAGAGGAAGCTACAAAGAGAAAAAGGTTGACAGATACATTTCTTAAGGGTCTAGAATAGCATCTGGCACATGGTAGGTGCTTATGAAATGCAGTCATGTGCTGCATGATGTTGTGGTTAATGATAGACTGTGTATACTATGGTGGTCCCATAAGATTATAACAGAGCTGAAAATCCCTATTGCCTAGTGACATTGTGGCCATCTTACCATGTATGCCTAGGCTAATGTTTGTATTTGTGTCTTGATAGTTACAAAAAAAGTTTTAAAAGTAAAAAAAAAATTAAAAATGAGAAAAGCTTATAGAATAAAGAAATATTTTTGTGCAGCTGTACAATGCGTTTTAAGCTATGTTATTATAAGAACTGAAAAATATTAAAAAGCTTAAAGTAAAAAAAGTTACAGTAAGCTAAGGGTAATTTATTAAGGAAAAAAATTAAATTTAATATAGCCTAAGGGTGCAGTGTTCATAAAGTCTACAGCAGTGTGTAGTAAGGTCCTAAGCCTGCACATTCACTCACTGACCCACCCCGAGGAACTTCCACTCCTGCGAGCTCCCTTCATGGTAAGTGCCCTAGACAGTTGTACCATTTTAAGTCATTTACACCGTATATTTTTGTTGTACTTCTTCTATGTTTGTTTACATACACAAATACCATTGTGTTACAACTGCTTACAGTGTTCATTATAGTCACATGTTGTACAGGTTTGTAGCCTAGAAGCAAAAGACCCTACCATATAGCCCAGATGTGTAGTAGGCTTGTGTGAGTACACTCGATGATGTCCACACAACTTTCGTCGGTGCCTAGCCACACATTTCTCAGAACATGTCTTCATGGGGAAGCGATGTATGACTGTAGTTATTATTAAAGGAAAGAAGAAATCTTATGGAGAGAAAGATAATAAAAGGGAATAGATGCATATACACAGATACATAAAGAAAAAAATGTTGAGAGAGGCAATTCATGCAGATAGAAATACACACATACAAAAAGGAGGCAGGATGAAAGAGACATAGGGAAAGAAGGGATTGGGACTCAGGGAGGCTCATACATTTGTGCCAAGTACTATTGAGCAAATGATTCTTTTTATGTTCTGTGTCTTAGACACCGTTTGGCTTATGTGATGTGGACTGGGGAGAGTCATTTGACGACCATTTTGTGTTTATTTTTAAAAAAAGATGCCCATCGACGATAGACTGGATAGGGAAAATGTGGCACATATACACCATGGAATATTATGCAGCCATCAAAAACGATGAGTTTGGGTCCTTTGTAGGGGCATGGATGAATCTGGAAACCATCATTCTCAGCAAACTGACACAAGAGCAGAAGATCAAACACTGCATGTTCTCACTCATAGGCAGGTGTTGAACAATGAGAACGCATGGACACAGGGAGGGGAGCACTACACACTGGGGCCAGTTGCGGGGAAATAGGGGAGGGACGGTGGGGGGTGGGAAGGTGGGGAGAGACAACAAGGGGAGAAATGCCAGATGTAGGTGATGGGGAGGAAGGCAGCAAATCACACTGCCACGTGTGTTCCTATGCAACAATTTTGCATGTTCTTCACATGTACCTCAAAACCTAAAATGCAATAAAATAAATGGGAAAAAAAAAAAAGAAATAGTAAAAAAAAAAAAAAAAAAAAGATTCTGAAAGGAAATGGAATCAAATGCAGTACCGTAAAATGTCAAGATCTGATGGAGTTAGATGGTGGGTACATGGAATTTTTGCTTTACTAGTTTCTAATGTACGCAAGAAACTTTTCATAATACAAACTACAAAAAAATTTAGAATGATGAATAATTGAGCATGGGCCCATTTAGGCCCCGTTACCTGACTCAAAGTCCCTAGAGTTAGAATTGTCAAGGCCTGGCAATAGATGGGATGTGGAAGGCAAATGGGAGAAGGTTGTGTTCACTCCAAATGTTGGTGCCTTGCTGATTAAGAGGATAATTATTCCTCATGAATTGCAGGTTTGGGAAGACAGCTAAGAAATTCATTTTCTTCCCCCCATAGGGTCTCACTCTGTTGCCCAGGTTGGAGTGCAGGGGTGCGGTTTTCTCTCACTGCAGCCTTGACCTCCCAGGCTCAAGTGATTCTCCCTACCTCAGCCTTCCAAGTAGCTGGGGTCACAGGCATGCACCACCATGCTTGGCTAATTTTTGTATTTTTTGTAGAGACAGGGTCTCACTATGTTGCCCAGGCTGGTCTTGAATTCCTGGGACTCAAGTGATCCTCCCACCTTGGCCTTCAGAGTGCTGGGATTACAGGCATGAGCCACAGCACCTGGCCAGAAGTTTATTGTTTTATTAATGTTGGAGGAATTCCCAGGGAAATGTTTGTAGACCAAAGGAAGTTTGTTCCTTATAGAACTGGGGTTTCATGAGGCACAGTGGAGAGGCTCAGAGAAAGAGAGAGAGCAAGGGGTGCCTGGGTGGGGAGCTAGAAGACAGGGCTGAGAGCTATGGCTTCTGGTTTTCAATAGTGAAGGACGGTTTGGATGGAAGCCCAGACTGTGGGTGTGGCCAGGATAACAGCTGAACTCGTTGAATTATCCAGCACAAAATTCCTGGTGGAATGTTGATTTGTTGGCTTCTGCAGGGTTCTTTTGCCTCCCAGGTGCTGGGCACAGTTGCTCAAAGCGGCTCCTGCAGGGGAGGTCAAAGGATCAGAAAGCAGGGAGATCAGAGGAGAGAGCTGGAGATCTCAGCCTCTGCAAAAGGCACTTATTTTTCTTGGCATTTAACAGGCGGACTGGATTGAATCTAGCTGAGGGCTGAGCCAGTCAACACATTCCCTCAACTCTTTCTCATCACTTCATAACCTCCTCCCTTGTTTAAGGGATCTCTTCTTTTTTTAATTTTAATTTTTATGTTTTGCCTTTGGGGGACATTCTACTTCAGTGTTCATTTGCTAATGGTTTAAGGGCAGAATATTAACCTAATCAACAAAACAGTTTTTGAAGTTGACAAATCAGCTCACTTAATAAAAAATTTTTTTCCCTCTCATGGTGTCACCCAGGCTGGAGTGCAGTGGCGTGATCATAGTTCACTGCAGGTCCAACTCCTGGCCTCAAGGGATTTTTCTGCCTCAGCTTCCCAAAGTGCTGCAATTACAGGTGTGAGTCACATCAACTAGCCATCAATTCCAGATATGTAGCATTATTTTTTAGGGCCTGGAGGTAGCCAACTCAATTGAATTAGAGAAAGATATGTTAATATGTGAGATTAAGAAGCAAAATTTTAATTTTGTCTACATAAAAGAAGATTGCTAATGCAATGATTATTGATTGGTTTAGAAAATCACAAATCCACTCTATAATACATTCATGACGATAAACAAATACTATGTCAACATGGAGTCTGAGCAAAAATTAGCATGTCCTAAAACAAAAAAGCACCAGCTGTTTAGAACGTCATATGGGGGGATGAGAGAATTCAAACTGAATTATTTCCTTGGTTAGAAAACAAGATCTTTAAACAAAGAGAACATTATATCTATAAGGCACTAGCATTTCCAAGATTCCAGCCACAGCAAGGCCAGAAGACATAAAGCCAAGCCGTTCGCTGGTTGTTAAATTACTCATATAAACTTGGAAAATTACAAGAGAGTATAACTGAGAGATTCTATCTAGATCAGCAGTCTCCAACCTTTTTGGCCCCAGGGACTGGTTTCATGGAAGAGGATTTTTCCATGAATTGGGAAGGTGGGGATGGTTTTGGGATGAAACTGTTCCACCTCAGATCATCAGGTATTAGTCAGATTCTCATCAAGGAGTGCAATCTAGATCCCTCGCACACGCAGTTCACAGTAGGGTTGGTGTTCCTGTGAGAGTCTAATGCCGCCCCTGATCTGACAGGATGTGGAGCTCAGGTGGTAATGCTCATTTGCCTGCCTGCAGCTCACCACCTACTGTGTGGCCTGGTTCCTAATAGGCCATGGACCAGTACCAGTTGATGGCCCAGGGATGGGGAACCGCTGGTCTAGATAGCTGATAGTCAAAAGACTGATCTGCTTCCTTTTGTTTGTTTTTTCCCAAAGTATACCAACCAGTATTCTCATCTTTTATACTTTTGCATTTAGGTTGTCATCAAATCTGATTTCTTAAAGCACTATCTATTTCTTATGAATCTTTAATATCATTTGCAATCAACCTCAAAACTTGTTTGTAAGGTGAGCAGTTTAACAGTAAGAGTGAAACTTCATTGAGTACCAAACATTATCCCAAGCACATACTAATATTTTCCATCGATAACAACTTTCCAACAAGGTACTATCATCATCCTCATCCTCATCCTCCTCCTCATCATCAGATGAGAAAACTAGGGCTTACAGCAGTGGTTCATAACTGTGGCTGCCCATTAGAGTCTCCTGGGAACTTTAAAAATTATCAGTACTCCGGCCATCATTCACTGATTGGTTAAATCAGAACCTCTAAGGCAGCACCTGGGCTTTTGTAGTTTTGTTTTTTTTTTAATTATACTTTAAGTTCTGGGGTACATGTGCAGAATGTGCAGGTTTGGTACATGGGTATGCATGTGCCATGGTGATTTGCTGTACCCATCAACCCGTTACCTACATTAAGTATTTCTCCTAATGCTATCCCTCCCCTAACCCCTGACCTTCCAACAGGCCCTCGTGTGTGATGTTCCCCTTCCTGTGTCCATGTGTTTTCATTGTTCAACTCCCACTATGTGTGAGAACATGTGGTATTTGGTTTTCTGTTCTTGTGTTAATTTGCTGAGAATGATGGTTTCCAGCTTCATCCACATCCCTGAAAAGGACATAAACTCATCCTTTTTTATGGCTGCATAGTATTCCATGGTGTATATGTTCCATATTTTCTTTATCGAGTCTCTCATTGATGGGCATTTGGGTTGGTTCCAAGTCTTTGCTATTGTGAAGAGTGCTACGATAAACATATGTGTGCATGTGTCTTTATAGTAGAATGATTTATAATCCTTTGGGTATATACCCAGTAATGGGATTGCTGGGTCAAATGGTATTTCTGGTTCTAGATCCTTGAGGAATTGCCACAGTCTTTCACAATGGTTGAACTAATTTACACTCTCACCAAGAGTGTAAAAGTGTTTGTATTTCTCCATATCCTCTCCAGCATCTGTTGTCTCCTGACTTTTTACTGATTGCCATTCTAACTGGAGTGAGATGGTATCGCAATGTGGTTTTGATTTGCATTTCTCTAAAAATCTCCTCAGGTGATTACAAAGTGTAGCAAAGGTTGGAACCACTGGTTTAGAGAGCAATGAAGCATCTCAAGGTCACAAGATTGAGTAATAGAGTTGGGATTGGAATTCAGGTTTTGTTAGATTTCAGAGCCTCATTTTAACCTCTCTCAAAGTATTTAATATTTGTTTTAAAACAAAAACCAATGAATATTTATATTTT
Organism: Sapajus apella; assembly: GCF_009761245.1. NCBI lineage: Eukaryota > Metazoa > Chordata > Mammalia > Primates > Cebidae > Sapajus > Sapajus apella. The sequence continues at coordinate 17,398,677 of NW_022436986.1, read as the reverse complement.
CATATTTTAGATAACTGTAGGGAAGTGCATAAAACATACATGGAGCTATGAATGTCAATGAAACATACAGCAGTAGTAAAACCACACACATTTCAGCATAGGACACTTCCCTATGGTGGCCTTCTATGACTGTAACTTTCTATCTTCTCTCTTTAAGAATCTTCTGTCCTTACTGTTGAGATAATTACTTTTTGCTTTTCTTTATGCTTTACCACTTATGTATGTCTAAACAGTATTGTTAAGTTTTGCCTGTGTTTGAAGTTTATCTGGAATGATTAATATCATATGTAGTATTTTGTGTCTGGCTTTTTTCACCCAACATTATGCTTGTGATTTTCCTATGATATGTGGGTGTCTACTGTTGCTCATGTTCATTGTGATGTGACATTCTATTGTAAAAATATGCCATAATTCGTCTGCTTTATGAAAGACAGATATTTGGATTGATTCTAATTTGAGGCAATGACAGCATATTTCTTGTTATATGTGTAAATGAGACTCTAGAGGCCAACTTGCTATAAGTTATGCCTATATGTTTACATTGACAACTAAAAATTATACATACTTATGGTGTGCAACATGTTTTGATATGTGTATATATGTGGAATAGCTAAATCAACCTATTTAATGTATGTATCACCTCACATTTATCATTTTTTTGTGATAACACTTAAAATCTACCCTTAACAATTTCCAAATATATAACATTATTGTTACCTATAGTCACTATGATGTACAATAGATCTCTTGAACTTATTCCACCAGTCTAACTGAAATTTTGTGTCCTTTGACCAACATCTCCGTAGTTCTCCCATCCAATCTACACGTATTTTCAGATTGATAGGTAATGCGAATCATATTTCCAATGTAACTTATACTATTAGGTTGGTGTAAATGTAATTGTGGTTTTTGCCGTTAAAGTAATGGCAGATTACAACTGCAATTACGTTTGCACCAACCTAATACTTTATCTTCTACCTGGTGGTGTTTGAGATTTCCTAATGTTCCACTTTCTAACCAATGCATGCTAGTGTCAGACTTTAATGTTTGCCAGTGAGGTGGTTTTGAAATTATAACTGTTGATATTTTAATTTATATTCTTCTCATTACCTATGAGGCATATAATTTTTTCATATGGTTATTATCTATTTGAATTTCCTCTTTTGTGAAGTGCCTATTTGAAACTTTTGACTATTTTTCTATAGGTTGTCTGTTATTCTTGTTAATAGCTAGGCATTCTCTTTTTGTTTGAGACAGGGTCTCACTCTGTTGCTCAGGCCGGCATGCAGTGGCATAATCATAGCTCACTGCAGCTTTGACCTTCTGGGCTCAAGTGATCCTCCTACCTCAGTCTCCTGAGTAACTGGAACTATAGGCACATTCCACCATGCCTGGCTAATATTTTTGTAGAGACAGGGTCTCACCATGTTTCCCAGACTGATCTCAAACCCCTGGCCTCGAGCAGTCCTCTCCCCTCAGCTTCCCAAAGTTCTGGGATTACAGGAATGAGTCACTGTAGGCATTCTTTATCTACTCAGTACTTGCTTGGTAATATTATTACAAATATTGCTGAAGTATAGGAAAGGTTCTTATTTTTAATACAGTTGAATTTTTCCTTTAGGGTTAATTCTTTTTTTTTTTTTAAGAAAACTTTACGGCTGGGCATGGTGGCTCATGCCTGCAATCCCAGCACTTTGGGAGGCCGAGACAGGTGGATCACCTGAGGTTGGGAGTTCGAGACCAACCTGACCAACATGGAGAAACTCCGTCTTTACTAAAAATACAAAATTAGCTGGACGTGGTGGCGGGCACCTGTAATCCCAGCTACTCGGGAGGCTGAGGCAGGAGGCACTTGAACCCAGGAGGCAGAGGTTGCTGTGAGCCAGGATTGCGCCATTGCACTCCAGCCTGGGCAACAAATGCAAATCTCCATCTCAAAAAAAAAAAAAAAAAAAAAAAAGAGGTCTTCATCTATACTGGATTAGTAAAGATATTTTCCTATATTTTAAAAACATCATAGTTTTGCCTTTCTTAGGTTTTCAATTTACATGGAACTAAATTTTATGTACATGGGGGAAAAAGGACCAATTTCATTTTTCTCCATGTGGGGAAACATGGTCCCAGCACCATATTTTTAGTGGTCTGTCCTTTCCTTTATGATCAACAGTGTTATTCTGTCATGTATTAAGTATCTATTATGCATACATCTGTTCTGATTTCTATATTCTGTTGCCATTGGTCTACTTGTCTATCCCTGAGCAAATACCACACTATCTGAATTATTATAGGTTTATAATGTCTTGATAGCTGGTGAAGCAAGTCCTTTCAACTTTATCAAGAATATTTTGGGTATTCTTAGATCTCTGCATTTCTATACATTCAGTTTACCAAATTCCACAAAAGAGCAAGAGGCAATGTACAAAGCCGTCTGTATAAACGATGTAATAAATGTAAGTAAACATACAGTTATTTATATGTGTGTATTTGCATAGAAAATAGTTTGGAAGGAAATATATCATGTTATTAACAGTGGTTATCTCTGGATAACATTGCTATCTAAATGATGATCTAGAGATTTTTTTTCTTCCATTTTTCTTTTTAAATTATATTTATATTTTTTCTATAATAAAGATTATCCCGGAAGTTTTAAAAAGGAAGAAATTATTTCTTATAACCCCCATAGTTCATTATAGTAAAGTTGTTGTACACACTGCCATTGTATGACACAAACAAATGGTAACACATCTTATGCTTATGGATAGGAAGAATCAATATTGTGAAAATGACTATACTGCCAAAGCAATCTATAGAGTCAATGGAATTCCCATCAAAATACCATCATTTTTCATAGAAAAAACAATCCTAAAATTCATATGGAACCAAAAAAAGAGCCCAAATAGCCAAAGCAGTTCTAAATAAAAACAACAAATCGGGAGGCATTGTGTTACCGGACTTCAAATTATACTACAAGGCTATAGTTACCAAAACAACATGGTACTGGTATAGAAATAGGCACTTAGACCAATGGAAGAGAGAACCCAGAAATAAAGCCAAATACTTAAACAGCCAATAGATCTTCATCAAAACATACAAAAACATAAAGTGGGGAAAGGACACTATATTCAATAAATGGTATTGGAAAAACTGGCAAGCCACAGGTAGAAGAATAAAACTGGATTGCTATCTCTCATCGTATACAAAAATCAATTCAAGATGGACAAAGACTTAAATCTAAGCTGTGAAACCAAAAAAATTCTAGAAGATAACGCTGGAAAAACTCTTCTGGACATTAACCCATGCAAAGAATTCATGACCAAGACCTCAAAAGCAAATGCAACAAAAATTAAAAATCGGAACAAATTAATAATCTGCACAGCAAAATAAATAATTGGCAGAGTAAATAGACAACCCACAGAATGGGAGACATTACTAATCATCAGAGAAATGCAAATCAAAACCACAATGGGATATCACCTTACTCCTGCAAGAGTGGCCATAATTAAAAAGTCAAAAACCAATAAATGTTGGCAGGAATGTGGTGAAAAGGAAACACTTTTACACCACTAGTGGGAATGTAAATTAGTACAACCTCTATGGAAAACAGTGTGGAGATCCTTTAAAGAACTAAAAGTAGATCTTCTATTCACTCCAGCAATCCCACTACTGGGTATCTATCCAAAGGAAAAGAAGTAATTTTATGAAAAAGACACATGCACACACGTTTATAGCAGCACAATTCACAATTGCAAATATGATGGAATGAACCTAAGTGCCCATTGACCAATGAGTGGATAAAGAAAATATGTATATTCCTTGGTATGTATAACCAAGGAATACTACTGAGATGTAAAAAGGAATGAAATGTCTTTTGCAGCAAGTTGGATGATGCTGGAGGCCATTATTCTAAATGAAGTAATTCGGGAATGGATAACCAAATACTATATATTCTCATTTATAAGTGGCAGCTAAGCTATGAGGATGCAAAGATATGTAGAATGATATAATGGACTTTGGGGACTTGAGGCGGAGGGTGGGAGCAAGGTGAGGGATAGAGGACTACATATTGGATACAGTGTACACTGCTTAGGTAATTGGTACAGTAAAATCTCAGAATTCATCACTACAGAATTCATCCATGTAGCCAAAAACCACTTGTAGCCCAAACCAGAAGCTATTGAAGTTAAAATAATAAAAAGAGAAAATATTGTAAGCCCACAATACACAGAACCAGGGAGTCACTGAGTTACTGTAATAATGTTCATCTAATCTTTTTTTTTTTAAATGACAACTTAAAAATGTGTCCCCAAAGCAATCTAAACAGTTTAGGCATCATTGTAAACCACTTTGTGAAACAATATATTATAAACATAAAATTTACTTTTATAAAGGCTGTTGGAAAATTAAATCTTCAGTGTATTAAAGATTTTCATATTCATTCTTATAAATTTAATCCTGAAGAAGGAAATACAATCAGGTAAAACAATTAGGTCTGTTTATGAAAAGCATGGCAGACTTACCTCCATCATAGAGCTGTCTTATACTGATTGCCTTTTAATTACTTAGAACAGTGCTGAATATCCTAATCCTAGGATAATAATGTTGACAATCTCTGTGGTATATGGAAAAGGTTCATGCTCAGCATACAAATTTGGGGCATGACTCAGGCTTGGTTCAAACACATGTTTAGTTCTTTTTTCATGTATTTTCTTTTGACAAGTAATCCTTCATAATATGTCAATCCCATGAGATAATTATCAATGGAATTAAACATAAACAGCTCAAATTGATACAGTTAATTGCATCCTACATAGAACTGGATGGGAAGCAATTAAATGGCAATATCGGTGACATACTTCCAGTAAATTGAGAATGGGCTTACAAAAGAAGCATCCTGGTATCTTGGAGGCACGTACTGAGAAATCCAAAGGAACATACTGATTCTTTTTTTCAGTTGCCACAAAGGATGATTATTGGGTTAGAAAGAACAGAGTTGCCTATGAAAAAAGGCTATTGACAGTCAGTTTAGGATGGAGACACTGAGAGCTGCAGTATCACACAGTCTTTTTTTTTTTTTTTTTAATTTTATTGCATTTTAGGTTTTGGGGTACATGTCAAGAACATGCAAGATTGTTGCATAGGCACACACGTGGCAGTGTGATCTGCTGCCTTCCTCCCCATCACCCACATCTAGCACTTCTCCCCATGCTATCTCTCCCCAACTCCCCTCCCCCCGCTGCCCTCCCCTATTTCCCCCCAACAGACCCCAGTGTGTGGTGCTCCCTTCCCTGTGTCCATGTGTTCTCATTGTTCAACACCCGCCTATGAGTGAGAACATTCGGTGTTTGATTTTCTGCTCTTGTGTCAGTTTGCTGAGAATGATGGTTTCCAGGTTCATCCATGTCCCTACAAAGGACACGAACTCATCATTTTTGATGGCTGCATAATATTCCATGGTGTATATGTGCCACATTTTCCCTGTCCTGTCTATCATCGATGGGCATTTGGGTTGGTTCCAGGTCTTTGCTATTGTAAACAGTGCTGCAATGAACATTCGTGTGCACGTGTCCTTATAGTAGAACTATTTATAATCCTTTGGATATATACCCAGTAATGGGATTGCTGGGTCAAATGAAATTTCTATTTCTAGGTCTTTGAGGAATCGCCACACTGTCTTCCACAATGGTTGAACTAATTTACACTCCCACCAACAGTATAAAAGTGTTCCTATTTTTCCACATCCTCTCCAGCATCTGTTGTCTCCATATTTTTTAATGATCGCCATTCTAACTGGCGTGAGATGGTATCTCAATGTAGTTTTGATTTCATTTCTCTGATGACCAGTGATGATGAGCATTTTTTCATATGCTCTTTGGCCTCATGTATGTCTTCTTTTGTAAAGTATCTGTTCATATCCTTTGCCCACTTTTGAATGGGCTTGTTTGTTTTTTTCTTGTAAATCTGTTTTAGTTCTTTGTAAATTCTGGATATCAGCCTTTTGTCAGATGGGTAGGCTGCAAAAATTTTTTCCCATTCTGTTGGTTGCCGATTCACTCTAATGACTGTTTCTTTTGCCGTGCAGAAGCTGTGGAGTTTGATTAGGTCCCATTTGTCTATTCTGGCTTTTGTTGCCAATGCTTTTGGTGTTTTGGTCATGAAGTCCTTGCCTACGCCTATGTCCTGAATGGTTTTGCCTACATTTTCTTCTAGGGTTTTTATGGTGTTAGGTCTTACGTTTAAGTCTTTAATCCATCTGGAGTTAATTTTAGTGTAAGGTGTCAGGAAGGGGTCCAGTTTCTGCTTTCTGCACATGGCTAGCCAGTTTTCCCAACACCATTTATTAAACAGGGAATCCTTTCCCCATTGCTTGTTTTTGTCAGGTTTGTCAAAGATCAGATGGTTGTAGATGTGTGGTGTTGCCTCCGAGGCCTCTGTTCTGTTCCATTCACACAGTCTTATCCTGCATTGCACAGTTAATTTTGAAGGGAAGCTAAGTCTTCCATTAACATCAAATAATTGCGGAAATAACTGCTAAGAATTAGCAGTACATTCCATGGAATGAGAAGTAAATATCCTAGCATAGAACAAATGGAACAAAGTCAAATTGGTTAAATTGGTTAAAAAGATAAGTAATGTAGCTTGTAATACCAAGGAACAAAAGAAGAGACAGTCAGACTAGTTAAAGATTATTATCAATTTATTACTGAGTAAAATGTAGAAAGTGGAATCAGAATGTCCTAGGATAATGGATTGGAGCAAGGAGCCAAAGAGAGGATGGATTAAAAATACATGTACTCTATGAACCTACAATTTCACATCTAGGTATTTATCCAAGAGAAATAAAAAGCTATGTCCAAAAAGATTTTCACATAAATATTCATGTCAGCTTCATTTGTAATACTCTCAAATTAAGCTGGGAAGGAGCACACAGGAACTTTCCGGGGTAATGGAAAATTTCTATATTTTGATTGGGTTAGTGATTACATGGTTGTATACATTTGCCAAAATTCATTGAACTTTACATTTAAACTCCATGAGTTTAATTGTAAATTATTCCTCAGTAAAGCCAATTTTAAAAAGAGATGGAAGAGACTGGGGAGGTAGGGGGAATACCTTCAAATTGTGGCACGGAACCAGTAGAAAAATCTTCTTGCCTTCCAAGATAGCAAGTGAACAGCAACATCTCCAGGTTCAAAGAGGCTCTGTGTTCTTGAGCCAATAACCTAAACTTCTTTATAGTTTGTATATATAGCTATGTACAAGTAGACCATGTATAATAGAGTCTCAGACTATGACTTAACTATTCAAAATACCCTTATTTATTTGGATACAAAGTTATAAAAACTTGGACATGTAGAACAAATAACTATCTTTTAAAATCTGAAACACTTAAGAGAGATTTGCTTTCCTGATGCTACACAATTTCCAAATATTTTAGTGGATGTGATAGGCAGAATAATGGTCCCTAAAATATCAGATCCTAATCTCTAGAAGCTGTAAATGTTACTTTATAAAGAAAAAGAATTGGCCGGGCATGGTGGCCCACACCTGTAATCCCAGTACTTTGTGAGGCCAAGGCGGGCGAATAACCTGAGGTCAGGAGTTTGAGACCAGCCTGGCCAACATGGTGAAACCCCATCTCTACTAAAAATACAAAAATTAACTGGGCGTGGTGGTGTGTGCCAGTAATCCCAGCTACTCAGGAGGCTGAGGCAGGAGAATTGCTTGAACCGGAGAGGCGGAGGTTGCAGTGAGCCAAGAACACGCCATTGCACTTCAGCCTGAGCAGCTGAGTGAGACTCCATCTTAAAAAAAAAAAAAAAAAAAAAGAGTCTTTGCATATGTGATTAAGGATTTTCAGAAGAATAGATGAATATATTATCCTGGATTGTTCAGGTCGGTTCCAAATGCTTTCACGAGTGTTCTCATAAGAGAGGAAAAGGAGATTAGAGGGAGATACAGAAGAGGAGGAAGCAATGTGGCCATCCAGGTAGAGATTTTGGTGATGTAAAGGAAGGGAAAAAGGAATGAAGAAGAGCTATACTTTATTTTTCATTACTTAAATAAATATCTATTTATAGACCTGTCATGTCTGCCAGATGGGAATTTTAGTTTTAGTTTCTATGAGTTGTTCAATTCCATGGGGTTGTGCTGCAGTTTGAGAGGTCTTGGATTGTGCTACGGTATTGGTGAGAAGCCTATCTGTTCCTTGGTCATTGGACCACCCAGGCCAGTGCTGAAAGCCCTTGTTTCTGTTCACGTAGCCTCCCCAACCAGAAGAACCCTGCTTAATTGCTATGTTGGGAACTTCATGGTTCTCTCTCTTGCTTCTGGCTCCCACTTTAGAAGTTATCTCCACGCAGACCCCCTTCACTCTTTTGGTCTACAATCCAGGGGAGCATCATTCTGGCATTGGGGGAGGGCAGCATGGGAAAGCCCTACAACCTTCTGCCTGCTATTCCCAAATATTTAATTTATGCCCCAACCTTTTTTCCCTTCAACTTCTAAGTTCCAGACTGCATGTGCAGGATGTGCAGGTTTATTACATAGGTAAATATGTGCCATGGTTGTTTGCTGCACAGATCAACTCATCACTTAGGTATTAAGCCCAGCATTCATTAGCTATTCTTCCTGATGCTCTTCCTCCTTGTGAGCCTGCTCCACCCACCATGATAGGCCCCAGTGTGTGCTGTTCCCCACCACGTGTACATATGTTCTTATTTTTGAACTCCTTTTTAAAGTCCTCTCTAAATGCTTGAAATTTTGGAGCACAAAAGCCGGAATGAATCACACAGTTTACCCTTTCTGTCACTGCTAGCTTCATAAAACTCTGGGGATGAACAATTCTCCAGTAATTATTATAGATGAGTACCTGTGCCTGGTGGACCCTGCTTAAGGACAGAGTGAAAATTCTGATGTTCAGAGTGAATACGTCCTGTGGAATGACTTCCTTCAAGAATTCTATTTTTTTTCTGTCTCAGAACATGTGTAAACACACTCAATTCTAGTTACAATTATTAGCTGACCCAAACAGTCACTAATCTTCTGTTAAATATCTATTTATCTGTTAAATCTGTTAAACTGCTGTTAAAAACATCCCACAAACACTTATGGAAGGTTGAATATGGATTGTGTATTTGATGATATTATGGAAGTTTTGTTCATTTTGTTAGATATGACACTGGTATCATGGTTTGTAGGAGAATTTCCTTATTTTTAAAAGGTGTGTGCTGAAATGTTTAGTTGGTTGCATGGTGTGAAGTCTGCAACTTGCTTTCAAATGAATCAGTAAAATTGTGTGTGTATGTATTTGTGTTGTGTGGTATGCGTAGTGTGTATGTATGTGTGTTGCATGGTATGCATGGGTGTGTGTGTATGTGTGCGTCATGTGGTATGTATGGTTTGTGTGTGTGTCCCATGCCCCCTCTTCTCTATCCTTTTCTACTTAAACACAGAGCAGACTCCTATAAAGATAGGGAGAGGAAGAGGAAGACAGGTAAATCACATGTGAAAAAATATTTTAAAAATTGTTGAATTTAAATAAAGGATTATAGAGGGCCACTGCGATATTGTAATGTTGATTCAACTTCTCTAAAAAAGCCTCAACTTCTCTCAAAGCCTCACTTTCTTCTTCTGTAAACTAATAATAATGAGAAAAAAGGATTATCAAAATTTATGGTGTTCTTATGAGATAAAGCCAGTTGATAATATATGTAAAGCACTTAGCATGTGTTACAAAATGCCTAACATTAATCACATTAGCTATTTTATTATCATTATTGTTGAGCCCTCAGACTCCTTGTGGGTGATGAGACTTTAGGGAATGATCTGGGTTGCTCTGGGGCCACTAAGCTCTGAAATAGGAAATTTCAAAGTCTCAAGTTTTGAGAAATTTTTGAAAGCTTTGATTGCATAGAGGTAAGCTAGCTATTCCTCAGCTTTATTTGAAATCAGAGCAGCTGTGGGTCTCCTAAAGACTTTCCAGATTTATGGAAATACTGGGTTAGTAAGAAGGTGGAAAAACGAAAGTTCTGGGATCCTTCTGTGGCTTGTTCCTCTTGGGACACATGCTAGGAATCTTTTCTGGAGAGACCCCAGGTTATAAGGAGCCAATGCTGTGGATTCTGTGCCTCCCTATAACAAAGATAATTTTTTTCAGTTGTGAGTTTGATATATATAACAAGTAGGAAAAGGAATGGTTTTTCTTCCTGTTATTGACTACCTAGTCTGGATATTATTCATTTATTTAATCATATATCCATCCCTGTAATATTTATTGAGCACCTGTTATGTGAAGACATGTCTAGATATTTTAAAAATCTTGCTTCATCTGCCCGAGGCTTTTACATCCCTCAACATACAGTAAGAGATGCCTGGAGATAAATGAAATGCCAAGTGTATTTTAATTCCTTAGAAGTACTGAGGTGACCTATGGGGTATTATGCTGATTACCTGGGTGACAGAATTGTCTGTTCACCAAAACCCTGCAACACACAATTTACCCATATAACAAACCTCCGCATGTATCCCTTGAATCTAAAATAAAAGTTGGAAAGAAGAAAAGAAAATCAACATTGAATTTCTACTCTCCTAACTTCAATCAATGTCTGGACCTGTTACCACAAAAATGGTACAATATCTGAAAGATGAACATTTTTCTTATTTTAGTCAACTTAATATAGATCAAAATTCCAGTACAAATGAAATGATGTGAATTATTCCTTACAGTAGAGACTCTCAAACCTGGATGCTCATTAGAATCAGTGAAAAATTTCAAAATAAATATTTCTCATTAAAAAAAAAAAGCCTTCAGAATCTCCTGAACCAGAATCTCTAAAGTCTCAAGACTCTATTTTTTTTAAAATTTATTTTATTGCATTTTAGGTTTTGGGGTACATGTGAAGAACATGCAAGATTGTTGCACAGGTACACATGTGGCAGTGTGATTTGCTGCCTTCCTTCCCATCATCTGTATCTGGCATTTCTCCCCATGCTATTTTTCCCAAACTCCCCACCTCCTACTGACCCTCCCCTATTTCCCCCCAACAGACCCCAGTGTGTAGTGCTCCCCTCCCTGTGTCCATATGCTCTCATTGTTCAGCACCCACCTATGAGTGAGAACATGCGGTGTTTGATCTTCTGCTCTTGTGTCAGTTTGCTGAGAATGATGGTTTCCAGGTTCAACCATGTCCCTACAAAGGACACAAACTCATCGTTTTAACAGTTTCCAGCTGATTTCTGATAAAAATGGTACATAGATTGGCATTTAATAAATACCACCTCAGAGTACACTGTAATAGGATGTGTGTTATGACACACATTTTGAATTGGAAATTTAAAAGTTTTGTTTATCTGTGCCAACCTGAAAACTTAATCCCGAAATAAACAGGTCAACTTAAAAAAATTGGTAAAAATTTAAGAACCTTCCCACCCACAAATGAGTAGACCCTTAGTTTTATGCTCATCCACACAAGCACCCAAGCAGGTCATCCTGATCTGGTGAGTAGGCTCTAGAAACCCAACAGCCATCTCTTAAAAATATATTAAACATTTTGCTAAGGGAGCCTTTTCATCTCATTTCTTTGCAGTATTGAGGCTATCCTGTGTGTACTATATCAGAGCCTTATACAGAAAGCAGATGTTGTAATGTGGTTTTCTTGTGTCAACTCTTTTGTTGATAAAACACCCCACTCTGGGGTGTTTTTCTCAGACTTGGATCATGCAGTTCATTGTTGTTGCACTTCAAATCGTCTTCAGGACCTAGAGACTCACAGAACTTTTGGAGGATATCTGATGTTTTAGTTACAATTTATTTTTAAGCAAATATTTGAAAACACTTCTAAAAGGTTCCAAATATTAAGAATGAGCCTATACTGAAAAGGTAAATAAAGCAAGTTTTCCATTGAGAGGTTATTAGAATATGTTAAACTGTTTCCTTTGTGAAAGGTATGCATTAGAGACAAAGATTCATCAGAAAGAAAATTCTTGATATTTGAATGGTATGACTAAATATATCTTGGAATTTAAAGAGTTTGTGTGCCAAAATGAACACTATTTTGGATTTGAAGCATGGTGAACTGAAATAAATTCTGCCCTCCTTCGTTTTTTCTACCCCAATGACCAATAATTCTAACTACTTAAGCAGCATGATACCCAGCAGGTAATATATGATTAATAAGTACCTACTGAATATAATAAAGACCAACCTAAGATGAAAGTTAAAGAAAGACTTAACCAATTGCCTGAGAATTCAGATAGTATTTTGGTGAAAATTTTCTTTTATATTGGTAGTGGAATGGCCAAAATTTAATGAGAAGACGAGGGGAATATATCCTGAAAAAGAAGGAGAAAGAAGGTTAAAAAAAGAAAAAACAAGATAGAAAACCAAGAGTACTTCAAGTTTAGTTTTTATTACAGTTTTTTCATTATTTCTGCTGTATGTTATTTAGTCTAACATGGCACAAGTCTGGATAGTACAATTACAGTGGTTTAAAAAGACATCTGTGATTCTTTGACACTCCTCCCATTGAGAGGCAGAGTCACCATTCCCTTCCCTTTGAATCTGGACTTACCCTAGTGATTTTTTTTCTTCAAGTTTTAACTTCAGGGGTACATGCACAGGATATGCAGCTTTGTAATACAGGTAAACATGTGCCATGGTGGTTTGCTGCACAGATCATCCTATCACCTAGGTATTAAGCCTGCATCCATTAGCTATTTTTCTTGATGCTCTCCCTCCCCTCCCTGCACTGAAAGAACCCAGTGTGTGCTGTTCTCCCCATATGTTCCTGTGTTCTCATCATTGAGCTCCCACATATGAGTGATAACATACAGTATTTGCTTTTCTGTTCCTGCATCAGTTTGCTGAGGATAATGACTTCCAGCTCCATCTATGTCCCTACAAAGGACATAATCTCGTTCCTTTTTATGGATGCATAGTATTCCATGATGTATATGTACCACATTTTCTTTATCCTGTCTATGACTGATGGACATTTAGTTGATTCCATATCTTTGTTTTAGTGAATAGTGCTGCAATGAACATATGCATGCATGTATCTTTATAATAGAATAATTCCTGTTTTGGGGAGTATATACCCAGTAATGGGATTGCTGGGTTGAATAGTATTTCTGCCTCTAGGTCTTTGAGGAATTGCCACACTGTCTTCCATAGTAGTATAAGTAATTTACACTCCCGCCAATGATGTAAAAGCATTCCTTTTTTTCCACAACGTTACCAGCATCTATTGTTTTTTGACTTTTTAATAATAGCCATTCTGACTGTCATAAAATGGCATCTCATTGTGATTTACATTTACATTTCTCTAATCATCAGTGATGTTGAACTTTTTTTCATATGTTTGTTAGTTGCATGTATGTCTTATTTTGAGAAGTGTCTGTTAATGTCCTTTGCCCACCTTTAAATGGGGTTGTTTTTTTCTTGTAAATTTAAGTTCCTTGTAGACTCTGGTTATTAGACTTTTGTCAGATGGATAGATTTCAAAAATGTTCTCTCATACTGTAGGTTGTCTGTTCACTTTAATGATAGTTTCTTTTGCTCTGCAGAAACTCTTTAGTTTAATTAGATCCCATTTGTCACTTTTGCTTTTCTTACAATTGCTTTTGGCATTTTTGTCATGAAATATTTGCTTGTGCCTACTCCCAGAATGGTATGGCCTAGATTTTCTTCTAGGGTTTATAGGTTTTGGGGTTTACATTTCAGTCTTTAATACATTTTGAGTTGATTTTTTTTTTTGGACAGTCTTACACTGTTGCCAAGGTTGGAGTGCAATGGTGTGATCTTGGCTCACTGCAATTTCTGCCTCCCGGGTTCAAGTGATTCTCCTGCCTCGGCCTCCCAAGTATCTGGGACTATAGGTGCATGCCACCATACCTGGCTAATTTTTGTATTTTTAGTAGAGATGGGGTTTCACCATGTTGGCCAGCTGGTCTCAAACTCCTGACCTCAGGTGGTCCTCCTGTCTTGGCCTCCCAAAGTGCTGGGATTATAGGTGTGAGCCACTGTGCCTGGCCCTTGAGTTGGTTTTTGCATATGGTGTCAGGAAGTGTCAATTTTCTGTATATGGCTAGCCAGCTCTCCCTGAGGTTTTTCTAGGATCAAATGGTTGTAGGTGTCTGGTCTTATTTCTGGGTTCTCTATTCTGTTCCATTGATCTATGTATCTGTTGTTGTACCAGTACCATGCTGTTTTGGTTACTGTAGCTTTGTGGTATAGTTTGAAGTTGGGTAGCATGATACCTCCAGCTTCTTTTTGCTTAGGATTGTCTTGGTTCTTCAGGCTCATTTTTGGTTCCATATGATTTTTAAAATAGTTCTAACTCTGTGAAGAATGTCAATGGTAGTTTACTGAGAATGGCATTAAATCTATAAATTACTTTGGGCAGTATGGCCATTCTGACAGTATTGATTCTTCCTGTCCATAAGCATGGAATGTTTCTCCATTTTTTGTGTGTCCTCTCTGACCTCTTTGAGCAGTAGTTTTTCTTTTTGAATAAGTCCTTTACTTCCCTTGTTAGCTGTATTCCTAGGTTATTTTATTCTTTTTTTGTAGCAATTGTGAATGGGAGTTCATTCATGATTTGGTTCTCTGCTTGCCTGTTGTTGGTATATAGGAATGCTAGCCATTTTTGTGCCTTTATTTTGTGTCCAGAGAATTTGCTGAAGTACCTTATCAGCTTTAGAAGCTTTTGGGCTGAGATGATGGGGTTTTCTAGATATAGGATCATGGCATGTACAAACAAAGATAATTTGACTTCCTTGCTTCTTATTTGAATACTGTTTATTTTTTTCGATTGCCTGATTGCCCTGGCCAGAACTTTCAATACTGCATTGAATAGGAGTGGTGAGAGAGGTCATCCTTGTCTTGTGCCAGTTTTCAAGGAGAATGCTTTCAGCTTTTCAGTATGATATTGGCTGTGGGTTTGCCATATGTGACTCTTATTATTTTGAGGTATCTTTCTTTAGTATCTAGTTTATTGAGAGTTGTTAACCTGAAGGGATGTTGAATTTTATTGAAGGCTTTTTCTGCATCTATTAAGATAATCATGTGGTTTTTGTCTTTAGTTCTGTTTATGTAATGAATCACATTTATTGATTTGCATATGTTGAACTAACCTTGCATCCTGGGGATGAAGCCAACTTGATCATGGCGGATAAGCTTTTTGATCTGCTGCTGATTCAATTTGCTGGTATTTTGTTGAGGATTTTTGCATATTGGCCTCTAGTTTTTCTTTTTTGTTGTGTATCTGCTAAGTTTGAGTATCAAGATGATGCTGGCCTCAGAATGAGTTAGGGAGAAAGTTTTCCTTTTCAATTGTTTGGAATAATTTCAGTAGAAATGGTATCAACTCTTCTTTATCCCTCTGGTAGAATTCAGTTGTGAATCCATCTGGTCCTCGGTTTTTCTTTTGTTGTTGTTGTTGTTGTTGTTGATAGGCTATTTATTACTGCCCCAATTTCAGAACTATTTCTTGGTTCTTCAGGCATTGAATTTCTTCATGGTTAAGTCTTGGGAGAGGAATTTGTGTCCAGGAATTTATCCACTTCTTCTAGATTTTCTAGTTTACGTGCATAGAGGTGTTTATAGTATTCTCTGATGATTGTTTGTATTTCCGTGGGGTCAGTGGTGATATCCCCTTTTCATTTCTGATTGGGTTTATTTGATTCTTCTCTCTTTTCTTCTTTATTAGTCTAGCTAGTGTTCTATCTATTAATTTTTTCAGAAAACCAGCTCCTAGATTTGTTGATTTTTTTTTTGAAGAATTTTTTGTGTCTCTGTCTCTTCAGTTCACCTCTGATCTTGGTTATTTCTTGTCTTCTGCTAGCTTTGAGGTTTGTTTTCACTTAGTTCTCTAGTTCTTTTAGTTGAAATGTTAGGTCGTGAACTTGAGATCTTTCTAGCTTTCAGATGTGGCCATTTAGTGCTGTAAATTTTCCTTTTAACATTGCTTTAGCTGCATCCCAGAGATTCTGGTGTGTTATCTCTGTGTTCTCATTAGTTTCAAAGAACATCTTGATTTCTTCCTTAATTTCATTATTTACCCAAGAGTCATTCAGGAGCAGGTTGTTCAATTTCCATGTAGTTGCGTGGTTTTAAGTGAATTTCTTAATCTTGAGTTGTAATTTGATTGTGCTGTGGTCTAAGAGACTGTTATGACTTCAGTTCTTTTGCATTTGCTGAAGCATGTTTTACTTCCAATTATGTGATCAATTTTAGAGTAAATGCTATGTGGTGATGAGACGAATATATATTCTGTGGATTTGGGATGGAGAGTTCTGTAGATATCTATAGGTGTACTTGATCCAGAGCTGAGTTCAGGTCCTGAATATCTTTGCTAATTTTTTGTCTTAATGATCTAATATTGCCAATGGGGTGTTAAAGTCTCCCATTATTATTGTATTGGAGTCTAAGTCTCTTTGTAGGTCTATAAGAACTTGCTTTATAAATCTGGCTACTCCTGTATTGGGTGCATATATATTTAGGAGAGTTAGCTCTCCTTGTTAAATTGAACGCTTTACCATTATGTAATGCCCTTCTTTTTCTTTTTTGATCTTTGTTGGTTTAAAGTCTGTTTTGTCAGAAACTAGGATTATAACCCCTGCTTTTTTCTGTTTTTCATTTGCTTGGTAAATTTTCCTTCATCCCTTTATTTTGAGCCGGTGTGTGTCCTTGCACATGAGTTGGGTCTCTCAGAGACAGCATACCAATAGATCTTAGCTCTTTATCCAGCTCACCATTCTGTGTCTTTTAATTGGGGGCATTTAGCCAATTTACATTTAAGGTTAATATTGATATGTGTGAATTTGATCCTGTCATCATGATGTTAGCTGGTTATTTTGTGAACTTGTTCATGTGGTTGCTTCATAGTGCCACTAGTCTGTGCGCTTCAGGTGTTTTTGTGGTGGCTGGTAATGTTTAGTGCTTCCTTCAGGAGCTCTTGCAAGGTGAGCCTAGTGATGACAAATTCCCTAAGCATTAACTTGTCTGGAAAGGATCTTATTTCTTCTTTGCTTATGAAGCTTAGTTTTGCCAAATATGAAATTCTGGGTTGGAAGTTCTTTTCTTTAAGAATGTTGAATAATTGGCCTCCAATCTCTTCTGCCTTGTAGTGTTTCCACTGAGAGGTCTGCTGTTAGTGTGATAGGTTTCCCTTTGTAGGTAACCTGGCCTTTTTCTCTGGCTGCCATTAACATTTTTTTCCTTTATTTTAACCTTGGAGAATCTGATGATTATGTGTCTTGGTTGATCTTCTCATAGAATATCTTACTGGGGTTCTCTGGATTTCCTGAATTTGAATGTTGTCCTGTGTTTCTAGGTTGGGGAAGTTCTTCTGGATGATATCCTGAACTATGTTTTCCACCTTGGTTCCATTCTCCATGTCTCTTTCAGGTACCCCAATCAGTTGTAGGTTCAATCTCTTTACATGGTCCCATGATTCTCAGAGGTTTTATTCATTCCTTTTCATTCTTTTTTTTTTTTTTCTCTATTCTTGTCTGCCTCTCTTATTTCAGAAAGATAGTCTTAAAGCTCTGAGATTCTTTCCTCTGCTTGGTCTATTCTGCTATTGATAGTTGTGATTCATTGTGAAGTTCTCATGTTTTGTTTTTCAGCTCCATCAGGTTGGTTATGTTTCTCTCTAAACTGGCTATTCGGGCTGTCATCTCCTGTATTGTTTTATGACGATGATTAGCTTCTTTGTATTGGATTACAACATGCTCCTTTAGCTTAGTGCTATTTGTTATTGCCTACCTTCTGAAAACTACTTCTGTCAATTCAGCCATCTTAGCCTCAGTCCAGTTCTGTACCTTTGCTGGAGAGGTGTTGTGGCCATTTGGCAGAGAAGAGGCAACTCTGGTCTTTGAGTTTTCAGCTTTTTTGCGTTGATTCTTATCTTTGTGGGCCTATCTATCTTCGATCTTTGAGGCTGCTGACTTTTGAATGGGGTTTTTTGGGGGGCCTTTTTTTTTGATGTTGTTTTTCTTTTAACAGGCCACTCTACTGTAAGACTGCTGTAGTTTCCTGGGGGTACACTCCAGACCTTAGTTCTCTCAGTTTTTCCTGTACCTGGAGGTATCACCAGTAAAGGCTGTGAAATAGTGAAGATGGCAGCCAGCTCCTTCCTCTGGAAGCTCCACCCAGGGGGGTATTGACCTGTAAGAGGTGGCTGGTTCTACTGGTTGGGAGGTCTCATCCAGTCTGGAGGAATGGAATCGGAGACCTGCTTAAAGAAGCAGTCTGGCTGCTATTTGACAGAGCAGATGTGTTGTATTGCGGGGGACCCTTGTCTGGACCATTTATGTTCTCCAAAGCCAGCAGGCTGGAACAACTGAGTCAGCTGAACCACAGAGATGGTGGATGCCCCTCCCACTGGGAGCTCTGTTCCAGGGAGAGATCAGAGCTCTATCTGTAGAATCCTGGCTGGAGTGACAGAAGCCCCCACACTGACGTCTGCCCAGTGAGGAGAAATGGAAAGGGATCCTGCTTAAAGAATCGGTCTGGCCATAATCTGTCAAGGCAGCTGTGCTGTGTTGTGGGGGACTTTCCTGGTCCAGACTGTTTGTATTCTCCAAAGTCAGCAAGCTGGAATGGTTGAGTCTACTGAACCACAGACATGGTAGAAACTCACACCTGTCTCCTGCAGATTCCAGCCTGTTGCCATTAGCTGGCTGGAATTCCAAGCCGGTAGGTCTTAACTTGTGAGGTGCTGTGGAAGTGGGTCCTGCAGAATGACATTGCTTGGCTCCCTGGATTCAGCCCCCTTTCTAGCGATATGTACAGATGGATTTCCCACCTTTCTGGGGATCCTGGGACCAGAATATGTAAAACTCCTGGGTCTCTGTGTGTGACTGAGTGGCTGCTCTGCCAAGACTCCACACAACTCTGTGTATTTGACCCAAGGCCCTGGTGGCATGGGCTCATGAGAGAATCTCCTTATCTGCAGGCTACAGAGATCTGTGGGAGAAGTGTGGTTTCCCAGACAGGGTCACATAATCACTCACTGCTTCTTTCGGTTGGGGATGGGGGTTCCTTTGGCTGCATGCTGTTCCCAGGTGGGCTGTCACACACTCCCACCGCCACTGCTTTTCTTAACTCTACAGGGGTTGAGTTGTTTCCCTAGTTAGTCCCAATGCAAGAACCTGGATATTTCAGTTGAAGGTGCTGAATTCACTCATCCCTTTTCATTTTTCTCTGTGAGTGTTGCAGACCACAGCTACTCCTAATCTTGGATTGCTTTACCTTAGTGATGTACTTGTAATTAACAGAATGTAGCAAAAGTGACGTTACTTCACTTCCAGGGTCAGTTGAGGCCATGTGGCTTCTGAGTTTATCTCTTGAAATTCTCATTGGGAGAAGTCAGCTATGATGTTCGAAGTCTGACTTCTCTAAAAGCACCATGCTGGAGAGGATACATGTAGGCAGTCAAGTGCTAGGCTAATGGTTAGCAGAAACTGCTGGCTATGTGATTTTTCTCCACCTTGGACATGTAGACAGGCAAGCCTTTAGATTACTGCAGCCTCAGTGGACATATGAATGCAACTGCATGGGAGATCCTGAATGAGGGCTGCTCCGCACTGCCTCCCCCAGTTCCTGACCCTCAAAACTGGGAACAAAATAAACAAATTGTAGTTTATACCTCTAAATTGTGGAATGATTTTTATACATTAAGAGTGACTGGATCAATTGTGCGGCCTCATACACTTAAAGGAAAAGTAACAAACCTGCATGCTCTGCACATGTACCCCAGAACTTAAAGTATATATAAAAAAAGAAAGAAAGATTTCAAGTGTCATCCTGCTATGATAATTTCAGAGCAGGCACATCCTTTGCCAGAATGCTGTCTTCCATTTCATGTATCACTCCCCCTCCCAACCTCTACCTTGGTGAAGCTCCACAACCCTGCACCAGCCACAAATCTTATAAGCCAGTGTAATTGAGGCTTTTCCTAGACTTTCTCATGATTCCAACAGCCTCTAGCTCTGTAAAATCTACTGCAAGAGGAACTATTGTCCAAACTGGCAGAAGAAAAGAATCTGTGTTTTGCTCAAAGCCACTGATTGGTTTTTGAATTGTTTTGCTTCTCCCTGACATTCCCAGAACAAGATGCTTGCTTTTCCAAGATTCTTTCCTGCTGAATAACAGAATACAAACTATGGCGTAACAGACTTTTGTTGTGAACTGGCCACATGGGCTCA
Organism: Sapajus apella; assembly: GCF_009761245.1. NCBI lineage: Eukaryota > Metazoa > Chordata > Mammalia > Primates > Cebidae > Sapajus > Sapajus apella. The sequence goes on along the minus strand of NW_022436986.1, from coordinate 17,378,466 downwards.
AAGTTCCTTTTCTCTTCTCCCTTTTTTATTTTACTTAGACTTACCTTCCAGGGATTACCATGGAGGCAAGAGGAGAACGTAGGGAGTAGGATTTTTCCTAACAGAGGTGTAGACTTTTCACATCTTGCTTCCATTACTGTGACATATATTGTTCTGCCCCAAATTTAAAGAAAATTTAATGCATGATTTAGGGAAAATTTCATGGACCATTAACAGAAAATGTTCACAATTTGACACCCATTTAAGGAGAGGCAATCCTTTCTTTCTTCCTCCCTTCCTTTTTTTTCTTCCTCCCTTCCTTTTTTTTCTTCCATCCTTTTTAATTTCTCTTGCTGCATGGGACAACTTATTGTCTCATATTCTTCCTCCCCAACCCCTGAAACAACACTCATTCTATTTTTTCTTATTCATCTATTCATTCAACATTCATTGAGCACCGTATGCTTCCCACTGTTCTAGCTCTGGAAATAAATATATGAGTAAACAACACCAAGTCCCTGACCTAATGTAGTTTGCATAAATTAACTAGTATTAATGGACATGGAGAAGAATAAACTGAGAAAGATAGTGGTAGGGATGGGAGTAGAAGCTGTTTCTAATTTTATGTACGTCTGTGGTCAGTTTTTGATAAAGTAATGTTTGAATTAGATCTGAAGGAAATTGTAGTAGACAGAATTATGCTCCCTTCTAAAAATTTGCATTTCCTAATCTTTAAATCCTGTGCATATGTTATCTTATGTGCAAAAGGGACTTTGCAGATGCAATTAAGTTAATAGTTTTGTTGTGCTTTTTTGTTGTTTTGTGTTGAGATGGAGTCTTGTTCTGTCACCCAGGCTGGAGTGCAGTGGCACCATCTTGGCTCACCACAACCTCTGCCTCCTGAGTTTAAATGATTCTCCTGCCTCAGCCTCCTGAGTAGCTGGATTACAGGCACCCACCACCATGCCCAGCTAAGTTTTTTGTATTTTTAGTGGAGATAGCATTTCACCATGTTGGTCAGGCTAGTCTTGAACTCCTGACCTCAGGTAATCCACTCACCTCAGCCTCCAAAAATGCTGGGATTGCAGGTGTAAGCTACTGCACCTAGCCAAGTTAATGGTTTTGAGAATGGAAGATTATTCTGGATCATCCCAAGAAGATAGTCCCAATGTAATCTCAAGGCTCTTTATAAAAGGGAGGCAGAAGGGTCAGAGTCAGAGAAAGAGACTTGACATTGGAAGCAGAGTCAGAGTGATTTGAAGATGCTATGCTGCTGTGTTTGAAAAGGGAGGAAGGGTCCATGAACCAAAGAATGTAGATAGCCTCCAGAAGCTGAAAACGGCTTGGAAACATTCTCCTCTAGACCCTCCAGAGGAACACAGTCCTGCTGTCACCTTGATTTTAGGACTTCTGGTGTCTGGAATGGCAAGATAATAAATTGATGTTGTTTTAAGCGACCACATTCATGGTAATGTATTATAGCAGCAATAGGAAACTAATACAGAAATGTGGAAGTACGATGTGTAGGTAACTGGGGAAAAAGAAAACCCCCAGGAAAGCACGACAAGGGCAAAGGACTTGCTTAAGGTGGGAGCATGTAGAATGGGTTGAAAAGAGAAAAGGAGTCCATGTGGCCATGAGTCATGTGAGTTGTGGTACGGGGTGCTGTGTGGGTAGCAGGAGATAAAGGCTAGAGAGCTGGCGGATATATGGAGTTAGGCCTTTTCTCTTGGTGAGCTAGGAACTCCCCAAAATAGAATGCATTCATTACAGCTGTACTTTGGGAGGCTAAAGTGGAGGATTGCTTGAACCCAGAAGTTCAAAACCAGCTTGGGAAATGTGGTAAAGCCCCATCTCTACAAAAAATTAAAAAATTAACTGTGCATGGTGAGCAGTCCAAGCTACTCAGGAGCCTAAATTAGGTGGATTGCCTGAGTCCAGGAAGGTGGAGGCTGCAGTGAGTCATGATTGTACTACTGAACTCCAGCCTGCGTGACAGAGTGAGACCCTGCCTCAAAAAAAAAAAAAAAAAAAAAAAATCATTACAACTGAAAATATATTACCCCATTTATTTGTATTTTTTTCTTAATGTGTCAAAGTTTCTAAATATTTTCGAGGATTTCTCCATCATTTCTATGCTTAGGATTTTTTTAATACCTCGAGATCAATTAAATAACTGATTACTAATAAGTAATTCCAGTTTGTAATGGTCTCATCTACATTTAACTTTGAACTACATCTTGTTAATTTTTATGCATAATATTATTAAGTAAGGACCAAACTTTATCAGTATTAAATATTTTTTGCCCCAGTGGAAGCCAGTGATCTCAATATTTGTCAGGTTATTCAGCACTTTTTCACTGTGGTGTGACACTTCCATATAATAAAATACCTATACGTATTAAAATCTGTCTTCTGGCTGCATATTCTGTTTCACTGATCTGTTTGTTCTGGACCAGACCCGTTAGGTTTTTAGCAAAATGCCTAGAAATATATTAGTATATATGTATTTAAACAACTTGCCAAAGGTCTGGAGGTTAAGATTGAGTTTGGCTCATTTGAAAAGTTGTTTGTATTGTTAAAAGTTGTTCATATCCAGATGCTGGAAAGGATGTGGAGAAATAGGAACATTTTTACATTGCTGGTGGGAGTGTAAATTAGTTCAACCATTGTGGAAGACAGTGTGGTGATTCCTCAAGGATACAAAACTAGAAATACCATTAGACCCAGCAATCCCATTACTGGGTATATACCCAAAGGACTATAAAACTTTCTATTATAAAGACACATGTACATGTATGTTTAGCAGCACTGTTTACAATAGCAAAATCTTGGAACCAACCCAAATGTCCATCAATGACAGACTGGATAAAGAAAATGTGTCCCATATACACTATGGAATACTATGCATCCATAAAAAAGGATGAGTTCATGTCCTTTGCAGGGACATGGATGATGCTAGAAACTATCATTCTCATCAAACTGAGACAAAAACAGAAAACCAAACACCGCATGTTCTCACTCATAAGTGGATTGAACAATGAGGACACATGGACACAGGGATGGGAACATTACACACTGGGGCCTATCGGGGGGTTGGCAGGGTACTGGAGGGATTGCGGAGGGATACCATTATGATGAATGCCTAATGTAGATGACTGGGGGATTTTATTTTTATTATTTTTATTTTTTCTTAGTCTTTATCGTTTTTGTTGCAGCCAGAACAGTGATTTATAAAGGTGAACTATAGTATATTTAATAAGCCAATTATTGAAACAGGTTACTCCCAGGTTTAGGTTCTTGCTGGAAAAAACAGTGATGAACCTCTTCATATATTATTCTTGGTGTGACTTTCTATTAAGGTAGATTCCTGATGTAGCAAACCACCACGGCACGTGTACACCTATGTAACATTTTGCACGATCTGCACGTGTACCCAGAACTTAGAGTATAAAATAAATAAATAAATAAAGTCGATATGCAGAAAAGGGGAAAAGAAAGTTGTTTGTATTATCGGAGCACAGGGGAAAGGAAGAGAGAAGGTAAGGTGAGAGGCAGTGCCTGGAGATGAGGCTAGACACATAGGCAAGTATTAACTACTCGGCTTGTAAGTCAAGGCTTGTAAGTCATTGACCTTAATTACAAGGTCAATGGAAAATTATTTTATTAAAAGCTTTTAAACAGAGAGTGACAAGATCAGATACCACAGGTGAAAACAATTGTATTCAAAATAAACTCAGTGGAGAGTGAGAGCCCAAAGTCAGAAGTAACCATAAGAATTTAAATCCATTAGAAATACGCAAGATCTTGGGAGGAAGCATTGGACTTCCCCAATGCTGATGAAAGGGTGAACCCAACTGACAAATGGTCACAGAGAATGGTTAGATAAATGGTGAAACTTCCACAGCTTACTTTTTTTCATATTAAGATAAACGAATTTTTAACTCCTACCTTACCAATGACACCGTAGGAGTATTTTTAATGACATAGAAGACAACAGATTTGTGGCAGATTGTTAAATGAAATTGGAAAGGTATCTCTGGATAGGTAACCCAGAGACTGACAGGTGATTTTAACATTTTCTATTGCTTATTTGAATATTCTTTTAATAATACATTTGTTATATGTTTTATAATTAAAAAGAAAAATTTTCAGATAAAAAGATACTTTATTCTGTATTTTCTGAATTCTTGTATATCTGGAATGACTATTTTTCTTTCACACAGGAATAACTATTCATTTAGAGATAATATTCTCGTGTTACAACTTTTCCCCCAGAAAATCCTATAGACTTTTCTCTATTATTATTATTATTATTATTATTATTTGCATTTTGTATTGGAGAGAGTTTTGAGGCCACACAATGTCTTTTTTAGGGGGGACAGGGTATTCCTTTGTAGGTGTGGCAGTTAATTTTATGAGTCAGCTTTACTGGGTTAAGGGATGCCCAGATAGCTGGCAAAATATTTTTTTTGGGTTGTCTGCGAGGATGCTTCTGAGAAAGACTGGAATTGAATTGATAGACTAAGTAAAGATCTACCCTTCTTAGCATTGAGGGGTACCATCCAATCTGTTGAGGTCTGGAATAGGATAAAAAGGCTGGGACATCAGAGCTGCTTGTTGGCTCTTCAGATTCTGAGACTTGTACCACTAGTACCCACTCCCCTTCCTTCCTCTACCCTTCCTTTTTTATTCTTCCCTGCCAACTCCCTCAGGCCTCAGACTGTTCCGTTGGTTGTCCTAGTTCTCAGGCCTTTAGATTTAGACTGAATTACGCCACTGGCTTTCCGGGTTCTCCAGCTTGGAGGACTTCTTGGCTTCCATAATTACATGAACCGATTTCCATAATTAATTATATCTGTATCTATATCATCTCTATCCCTCCTATTGGTTCTGTTTCTCTGATACAGTTGGTAACATCCCTCCAATCCTGAAAATCTGTAGGATATTTTCTTGATCTCTGTAATTCAGATATGTTGCCGTGGCTCTTTTTTTGATAATTTTGCCTAGAACATGATAATCACCTTCGATATGAATAATCTCCATATGTTTCAGCTCGGAAAGCTGTAACTTCTAAATTGTTCAATTTTGTTGGCCTGTCACTAATGTTTTGACTGGATTTTTATTTAATTTCTCTATATTTATGAAATCACATAGTTTTCAGGTCTGTATCCTTTATAGCTACATTTTAGAAAGGCTCTTCAAATTATTTTCCACACTTGTTTCTTTTTCATGTCATTTCTTCTCTTCACTGACTCCATTGTAGACTTTAATTATATTTCAATGCTAGTTTCCTTTTTGTTCTTCTATACCTCCTGGCCGCCTGTTCATCTTAAGTATTGTCTTTGCATCAAATTTTCTTCTATGAAGTTGTTTCTATTCTCCCTCTTTATATTTGCTCTGTCTTCTGGAATTCTATTAAGGATGCCAAGTTTTCTAAAAATTTTCTTGGCTTTCCACCATTTTTTTTTGAAACAAGTTCTCACTCTGTGGCCTGGGCTGGAATGTAGTGGTGAAGTCATAGCTTACTGTAACCTCAAACTTCGGGGCTCAAGTGGTCCTCCTGCCTCAGCCTCCTGAGTAACTGGGAATACAGGCGTATGTTACCACATCTGGCTAATTTTTTTTTCTTTTTGTAGAAACTGGGTCTTGCTACATTGCCCAGGCTGGGTCTCAAAACTCCTGGCCTCAAGCAATCCTCCCACTTTGGCCTCCCAATGTGTTGGGATTACAGGTGTGAGCCATTGTGCCTGGCCTCCACCAAATATTTGTAAGAATAGGTAAGTCTCCTCTAGTCATCAGGGAGGTATTATCTTTTCCTTGTGATGCATTATTTTTTCCATAGAACCCATTTAATATTGTTTTTCTTCTATTTTAAAACATTTTTAACTTTTAAATTAAAAAATTAAATTTAAACAAAATTTAAAAATTTGAAATGAAACTACTTTTCTTCTTCTTTTACAAAAATGGGAAGAGCTATTTAGACCTGGTGTTTATCATCAGTCAAGATAAGTAGATTATCCTTAAGTCTTTGCACTATCTCACTGGGTGCCACTTAGCCAAAATTTCACCATACTCTGTACATTTATTGAGCACATTCTGCTGGAATGAGGTATGCTTTTTCTCTTAGCTCTGCTCTCTGAAGAGCATGTGCAACATCACAGCCTACATTTATGTTCTTATCAAGGCTCTTCCTTTTTCTGCCTTTGCTATCTATCTCTCCTATGGAGCCAGAGCGAGAGAGGGAAGGATGAAGTGTATCTCCTGTTGTCTTTCACCTGAGCATTGCCCTTTGTTTCATATGATGATGCTTGAGAATGCCTGAATTATTTTTTTCTCAATGAAACTGCATTGGCATTTTAGTCAATGGAAATTAATTGCTTTCTATATATTTCCGTTATAGTATCTGTTAATCTTATTAACGGTTTCATAGTTTTCTGAATCTTCATCAGTATGTAAGGATGTTTTCAGAAAAGGTTGTTGTAGAAGTTGCTAAGCACATACAAATTTAAAAATGTTAAACTCTATGTCTAAAAAATTTTTAATTTACATTTAATTTTTGTTGTTACATAGTAGGTGTACATATTTACAGAGTATAAGGGATATTTTGACATGGGGGTACAATGTGTAATAATCACATTGGGTAAATAGGGTATCCATTGCCTCAAACATTTATCCTTGGTGTTACAGTCCAATTATACTCTTTTAGTTAATTTTTAAATGTACAATTAAATTATTGACTGTAGTCACCCTGTTGTGCTATTAAATTCTAGGTACTATTCATTCTTTCTAGTTTTTTGTACCCATTAACCATCGCCACTTTCCCCCAACTTCCCACTACCCTTCCCAGCCTCTGGGCAACCATCATTCTATTCTTTATCTCCATGAGTTAAATTGTTTTAATTTTTAACTCCCACAAATAATTGAGAACATGTGAAGTTTGTCTTTCTGTGCCTGGTTTATTTCACTTAACATAATGACTTCCAGTTCCATCCATGTTATTGTAAATGACAAAATCTCATTCTTTTTTATGGTTGAGTTGTACATATACTACATTCTCTTTATCCATTCATCTGTTAATGTACATCTAGGTTGTTTCTACATCTTGGCTATTGCAAATAGTGCTGCAATAAACATGGGAGTGCAGATATCTTTTTGATATACTGATTTCTTTTCTTTTGACTGTATACCAGCAGTAGGATTGCTGGATCATACAGTAGATCTATTTTAGGTTTCTTTCTTTCTTTTCTTTTTTTTTTTTTTCAGATGGAGTTTTGTTCTTGTTGCACATGCTAGAGTGCAATGGCATGATCTCAGCTCAACACAACCTCCACCTTCTGAGTTTAAGGAATTTTTCTGCCTCAGCCTCCCAGGTAGCTGGGATTACAGGCATCTGTCACCATGCTTGGCTAATTTTGTATTTTTAGTAGAGGCAGAATTTCTCTACTTTGGTCAGGCTGGTCTTGAACTCCTGACCTCAGATGATCCGCCTGTGTTGGCTTCCCAAAGTGCTGGGATTACAGCCATGAGCCACCACGCCCGACCTATTTTGTTTTTTAAGGAACCACCAAACTGTTCTCCTTAGTGGTTGTATTAATTCACATTCCCATCAACAGTGTATGAAGATTCTTTTTATTCCACAACCTTGCCAGCATTTGTTGTTGTCTTTTGGATAAAAGTAATTTTAATTGGGGTGAGATGATAATTCATTGTAGTTTTGATTTGCATTTCTCTGGTGATTAATGATGTTAAGCACCAAGCAGATGCTATTTTATACCAAAACCTTGTATTTTTCTCTACTTGGTGGAAATATCTAAATCTTATGTTTAGTTGAAGTGTATTTTCTCAATGGAGTTTTCTTACATGATTACATATTCTACCACATCCTCACAGTGGCTTGATTAATCTTTTAATTTCATTTTAAGCCTCCCAAAAATTCTTTTGGAATTTGGCGGACATAAATAATAATATGTGAAATGAATTTTTGTTCTAACAAAATTAGCTAAATCACTAAGATTAAAATAATATAAAACTTTTAAAATTAATATTACTCAGAATTTCCAAGCTGGGTTGCCTATACTGAATGCTTCCTGTATATTTTTAAGCTAATTGTTCATCCAGCATCCTGGGTAAACATTATTATATTTATCTCTGTGCCAAGAATAAATAGAAGAATTGATAATTTGATGTGTACACTGCACTCTTGTTTTGAAACAGATCATGGCCACTTAGACTTTTTATTCATTTTGAAATAGTATCCCTGAGGAAGGAAGGAAGCATTTCTATCTCTGTAGACTCCATAGATGGGCATACAAGCTTTTTTTTTTTTTTTTTTTTTTTTTTTTTTTTTTTTTTTTTTTTTTTTGAGACTGAGTCTCACTCTGTTGCCCAGGCTGGAGTGCAGTGGAACCATCACGGCTCACTGCAACCTCTGCCTTCCAGGTTCAAGCAATTTTCCTGCCTCAGCCTCCCGAGTAGCTGGGACTACAGGAGTGTACCACCATGCCTGGCTAATTTTTTTTATTTTTAGCAGAGACCAGGTTTCACCATGTTGACCAGGCTGGTTCCAAACTCCTAACCTCAGGTGATCCACCCACCTTGGCCTCTCAAAATGCTGGGATTACAGGCGTGAGCCACTGAGCCTGGCAGAGCATTCTTGACCATATGTTTTCACCGCACAAGTCTGTCTCTTTCCAAATGCTCTGTTCTATTTCTGTGTCATGCTTCTTCAGTATTACCAAATAGTCCTGACCTAATAACAAGGATGATCTCCCTACCACAATTTACAGACACACAGTGTACTGTGATAATTATACTTAACTGCAAACATTTTGGGTGCTGTCATAGTTTCCATCAAATTTTACTCTAAATTATCAAAGGTATAATAAATGTTCACAAAATTTCGGCACTAAGGGAAATTTTCAGACAATTCTAAAAGTGTATAAAATAGTCTCTTTTTCCCAATGTGAAAGGGTATAGATTAATTATTTAGATGTATGTGCTCTACACATCAGGCACCCTCTCTCTCTCTTTCTCTCTCTCTCTGTCTGTGTGTGTGTGTGTGTGTGTGTGTGTGTGTGTATGTATACACACATACAAGGAGAGTGACTACTTCTACCTTAATAAACATTTAATCTGGCATACCTAAACAACAGATTTGGCTGGTGAAAGTTATTATGACTCTTACAACTCTCACTGAAAATGGTTCAAGAAGTTGATGTTTTAGGCTCATATATTGCTAGAGTATGTATAACAAACGGAGTTAGTCTTTGCCATCAAACATATTTTGGGTTCTATCTTACTTAATAAGTGTGTGCACACTGTTTAGTTTGGATCATCATGTTCCTGATCTCTGTTTTTTATAAAGAAAAGCCATTAATGCTCAGCCAGAAAGCTTTGTTAGCCACAGAAAAAGATGGTAGACCACTGGAATTTCACTCTAATAAGATGAAATAGAATTTGTACTATTCAGCTTCTAAAGAGCTGAGTTATCAAGGAATTTGAAATACCCCGTACACCTTAAGAACCACGTGCTTTATTGGAAATAATGCTACTAAGAAGAGGAAGGGAGATACTTTGGGAGGCAGAGATGGGAGGATTGCTTGAGCCCAGGAGTTTGAGACCAGCCTGGGTAAAGCGGTGAAACAAGGTTATATATATGAAAACCTGGTTTATATATTTATATAATATATAAAATAGGGCCGGGGGCGGTGGCTCAAGCCTGTAATCCCAGCACTTTGGGAGGCCGAGGCGGGTGGATCACGAGGTCAAGAGATCGAGACCATCCTGGTCAACAGATCGAGACCATCCTGGTCAACATGGTGAAACCCCATCTCTACTAAAACTACAAAAAATTAGCTGGGCATGGTGGCGCGTGCCTGTAATCCCAGCTACTCAGGAGGCTGAGGCAGGAGAATTGCCTGAACCCAGGAGACGGAGGTTGCGGTGAGCCGAGATCGTGCCATTGCACTCCAGCCTGGGTAACAAGAGTGAAACTCCGTCTCAAAAAAAAAAAAAAAAAAAAAAATATATATATATATATATATATATTTATATATATATATTTATATAATTATATAAATATATATATATAATTATATGAAAATGAAAAAATATATAATTTTCATATATATGTAAATTATATATAAATTTTATATATAAAAATTATATCTATTATATATAAATTTCATATATATAATTATATATAAATTTCATATATATAATTATATATATATATATATGAAAACCTGATTTTACCGCTTTACCCAAGCTGGTCTCAAACTCCTGGGCTCAAGCAATCCTCCCATCTCTGCCTCCCAAAGTATTTCCCTTTCTCTTCTTAGTAGCATTATTTCCAAGTAAAGCACGTGGTTCTTAAGGTGTACGGGGTGTTTCAAATTCCTTGATAACTCAGCTCTTTAGAAGCTGAATAGTACAAATTCTATTTCATCTTATTAGAGTGAAATTATTATATATTTCTCTCTCTCTCTCTCTCTCTCTCTCTCTCTCTCCATATATATATATGCGAATGGGAATTTATATATATATATGTAAATTTCAAGCCACGGGAAGTGGCTCATGCCTGTAATCCCAGCACCTTGGGAGGCTGAGGCAGGCAGATCATGAGGTCAGGAGAGTGAGACCATCCTGGCTAACATGGTGAAACGCTGTTTCTATTACAGACACAAAAAACTAGCTAGGTGTGGTGGTGGGCGCCTGTAGTCCCAGCTACTCAGAGGGCTGAGGCAGGAGAATTGCCTGAATCTAGGAGGTAGGGGTTGCAGTGAGCCCAGATCGTGCCACTGCACTCTAGTCTGGGTGGCAGAGGGAGACTGTCTTAAAAAAAAAAATTGGCCGGGCATGGTGGTGTGTGCCTATAGTTCCAGCAACTTGGGAGGCTGAGGTGGGGGGATTGCTTGAGCCTGGGAAGTTGAGGCTGCAATGAGCTGAGATCACACCATTGCAATCAAGCCTGGGTGATGGAGTGAGACCCTGTCTCACACAGAAAATAATAAATAAAAGGAGGGAGAGACATTACTGGCACAAAATACCACTTAGAAAGGGATAATTTTAGAGTGTGGTTGATTTAAAACATTAACTTATCTAATTACCTCATTAAATGGATTATCAACTCATTTAAGTTTTTTTTGCTTTTATTTTTGTGACAAATAGACCTATATTCCCGTCTTGTGCCCTAGACTTCTCATCAATGTTTACTGCCAATGAATGTTGTTGTACTCATGTGTATTGTCCCTTCCATTAGTGTATTATTGGACTATACAAGCTGTGGTAAAGAATATTGTCCTGGTCTATGTCTCTATCATGTGCTATAGATGACAACACATTAGAGAAGCAATAGATCAGACAGCATTCAGATTAAACACAGAATGTCATAAAAATGCTGGCAAGAACTAACAAAGCAGTCATTTACACAATGCCTCTCGGCACAATAGTTTTTACAGATTTCACATATCTTAGGTAGGATACAGTAGTGGGTAAGAGTCTGGAATCAGATTGTCCAGGTTATAATTCCAGTTCTACCATTTCCTAGCTGCATGATATTGGGCAAATTACTTAGCCTCTTTTTTTGGTGGTGGCAGCAGTCTTCTAGATTGGAGCTCTCTTGAATAAAACCATTTCTAGGTCTATATTAGGTGTTATAATTGTATTATTTTCCCTTTTAAATGAATTTTTTGTTGCACATTTAGTATACTAATATGTTATTTAAAAAAAAAATCAGAACATTATAAAGACAAGTATCCTTGGACTACCCTCATTTCTATTCCTTTCTACACCTTCCAAAGCATAACAATTACTGCAGGTTTAGAGTAAATTTCCAGATATCTTTTTTACAGATAAAACACAATAGGAACTATATGAAAAATAGAAAACCACTCTATGTGTTCTGGGTATAAGGATTTATTTATTTAAAAATTTTTTGACCTACCCACCCTGGTAGCTGAAGACAAAGGACATACTGTCTTGGGAGTGTTAGGGCCCTGCCCGCCACTGGTTCCTTTCCACACTACCATAGCTGCTGCTCTCTGGAAAGCACCACCTTTCGGCAGAAGGCAAACCAACGCAAAAATAGAGCATTAAACCGCCAAAGCTAAGAACCCTCATGGAGTCCATTGCATGCCTCCACGACCTCCACTGGAACAGGTGCTGGTATTCATGGCTGAGAGGCCCATAGACACTTCACATCATAGGACTCTATGCAGACGACCCCCAGTACCAGGTTATCCAAATAGCCTCACCGAAAAATGAAACAGGAGATGTTACAACTGACACTATGGAAATACAAAAAAAATCATTCAAGGCTACTATGAAAACCTCTTACCATATAAACTAGAAAACCTAGAAGAGATGGATAAACTCCTGGAAAAATACAACCCTCCTGGCTTAAATCAGGAAGAATTTGATATCCTGAACAGACCAATAACAGGCAACGAGATTGAAATGGTAATTTAAAAATTACCAACAAAAACACGTCCAGGACCAGGCAGATTCACAGCAGAATTCTACCAGACATTCAAAGACGAATTGGTACCAATCCTTTTGACACTATTCCACAAGACAAAGAAGGAATTAGGGGGCTAATTCATCCTATGAATTACCATCACCCTAATACCAAAACCAGGAAAAGACACAACCAGGAAAGCAAACTACAGACCAATATCCTTGATGAACATAGATGCTAAAATTCTTTTTTTTTTTTTTTTTTTTGAGACGGAGTTTCGCTCTTGTTACCCAGGCTGGAGTGCAATGGCGCGATCTCGGCTCACTGCAACCTCCGTCTCCTGGGTTCAGGCAATTCTCCTGCCTCAGCCTCCTGAGTAGCTGGGATTACAGGCACGTGCCACCATGCCCAGCTAATTTTTTTTTTTGTATTTTTAGTAGAGACGGGGTTTCACCATGTTGACCAGGATGGTCTCGATCTCTTGACCTCGTGATCCACCCGCCTCGGCCTCCCAAAGTGCTGGGATTACAGGCTTGAGCCACCGCGCCCGGCTAAAATTCTTAACAAAATACTAGCTAACTGAATCCAACACATATTAAAAAGAGATAACCTACCATGATCAAGCAGGTTTCATACCAGGGATGCAGGGATGGTTTGTTTTTGTTTGTTTGTTTGTTTTTGAGATGGAGTTTTGCTCTTGTTGCCCAGTCTGGAGTGCAATGGCAGGATCTTGGCTCACTGCAACCTCTGCCTCCCAGGTTCAAGTTATTCTCCTACCTCAGCCTCCCAAGTAGCTTGGCTATAGGCAACTGCCACCACACCTGGCTAATTTCTTTTTGTATTTTTAGTAGAGATGGGGTTTTATCATGTTGGCCAGGCTGGTCTTGAACTCCTGATCTCAGGTGATCCACCTGCCTTGGCCTCCCAAGGTGCTGGGATTACAGGCATGAGCCACCGTGCCCAGCTGCAGCGATAGTTTAACATAAGCAAGTCAATAAATGTGACACATCACATAAACAGAATTAAAAACAAAAATCACATGGTTATCTCAATAGATGCAGAAAAAGAATTTGACAAAATCCGGCATCCCTTTATGACTAAAACCCTCAGCAAAATTGGCAAACAAGAGATACACTTCAATGTAATAAAAGCCATCTGTGACAAACCCATAGCCAACATAATACTGAATGGGGAAAAGTTGAAGCATTCCCTCCGAGAACTGGAACAAGACAAGCATGCCCATTCTTGCCACTTCTCTTCAACATAGTACTGGAAGTCCTAGCCAGAACAATCAGACAAGAGAAAGAAATAAAGGACATCCAAATTTGTAAAAAAGAAGTCAAACTGTAACTGTTTGCTGACAATATGATTGTTTACTTTGAAAACCCTAAAGACTCCTCCAGAAAGCTCCTAGAACTGATAAAAGAATTCGGCAAAGTTCCCAGATACAAGATTAATGTACACAAGTTAGTAGCTCTTCTACACACCATCAGTGACCAAATGAAGAATCAAATCAAGAACTCAACCCTTTTAACAATAGCTGAAAAAAAAATAGGAATATTCCTAACCAAGGAGCTGAAAGACCTCTATAAGGAAAACTACAAAACACTGCTGAAAGAAATCATAGATGACACAAACAAGTGGAAACACATCCCATGTTCATGGATTAGTAGAATCAATATTGTGAAAATGAACATACCGGCAAAAACAATCTACAAATTCAATGCAATCCCCATCAAAATAACACCATCATTCTTCACAAAACTAGAAAAAACAATTCTAAAATTCATATGGAACCAAAAAAAGAGCCCCTATAGTCAAAGCAAGACTAAGCAAAAAACAAATCTGGATGTGTTATACTACCTGATTTTAAACTATACTATAAGGCCATAGTCACCAAAACAGCATGGTACTGGTATAAAAATAGGCACATAGAACAATGGAACAGAAAAGTGAACCCAGAAATAAACCCAAATACAGCCAACTGATCTTTGACAAAGCAAAAACAAAAACAAAAAAACATAAAGTGGGGAAAGGACACCCTTTTCAACAAATGGTGCTGGGATAATTGGCTAGCCACATGTAGGAGATTGAAGCTGGATGCTCATCTCTCATCTTATACAAAAATCAACTCAAGATAGATTAAGGACTTAAATCTAAGAACTGAAATATAAAAAGATAACAGATAACATTGGGAAAACCTTGGAAGATAACATTGAAGATAATGAGAAAACCCTTCTAGACATTGGCTCGGGCAAGGATTTAATGACCAAGAACCCAAAAGCAAATGCAATAAAAACAAAGATAAATAGTTGGGATTTAGTTAAACTAAAGAGCTTTTGTATGGCAAAAGGAATAGTGAGTAAACAGTCAACCCACAGAGTGGGAGAAAATCTTCACAATCTGTACATCTGACAAAGGGCTAATATCCAGAATCTACAATGAACCCAAACCAGTAAGAAAAAATCAATCCCATCAAAAAGTGGGCTAAGGACATGAATAGACAATTTGCAAAAGAAGACATACAAATGGCCAGCAAACATAAGAAAAAATGCTCAACATCCCTAAAGAAATGCAAATCAAAACCACAAGACTATACCACCTTACTCCTGTAAGATTGGCCATAATAAAAAATCAAAAACAGTAGCTGTTGGTGTGGATGTGGTGAATAGGGAACACTTCTATACTGCTGGTGGAAATGTAAACTGGTATAGTCAATATGGGAACAGTGTGGAGATTCCTTAAAAAACTAAAAGTAGAAATACCATTTGATCCAGCAATCCTGCTACTGGGTATCTACCCAGAGGAAAATAAGTCACTATACAAAAAAGATACTTGCACACACATGTTTATAGCAGCACAATTCATAATTGCAAAATCATGGAACCAGTCCAAATGCCCATCAGTCAACAAGTGTATAAAGATATATATATATATCACAGTTTCTTTTATCATATATATGTATGATAGAGTACTACTGTGATATATGTTTCTTTTATCATATATATATATATATATATATATATATATGATTGATAGAGTACTACTCAACCATAAAAAGGAATGAATTAACAGCATTTACAGTTACCTGGATGAGACTGGAGACTATCATTCTAAGTAAAGTAACTCGGAAATGAAAAACCAAATATTGTATGTTCTTGCTGATGTGTAGGAGCTAAGCTATGAAGACTCACATGTGTAAGAATGATACAATGGACTTTGGGGACTTGTGGGGAAGAGTAGGAGGGGGCTAGGGATAAAAAACTACAAATATGGTACAGTGTGTGCTGCTTAGGTGATGGGTGCACCAAAATTTCACAAATCACCACTAAAGAACTTGCTCATGTAACCAAATACCACCTGTACCACAATAACTTATGGAAAATAAAAAAAAATTTTTTAATTTTCATGGGTACACATAGTAGTTACGTATGTTTATGAGGTACATGAGATATTTTGATACAAGCATGCAGTGTGAAATAAGCACATCGTGGAGATGGGGGTATCCATTCTGTCAAGTATTTGTCTTTTCAGTCACAATCCAATTACACTATTTAAATTACTTTAAAATACATAATTATTAACTATAGTCACCCTATTGTGTTATCAAATTGCAGGTCTTATTCTTTCATTTTTTTTTTCAGTATCCACTAACTATCTTCACCTTTCCCACAAAGGGATTTAATATAGGTATTGGGTCTTACACAATCATTATACCATAGGAAGAATTGGGGGGAAGGAAGGGCATGCTACTTCTAGATGGTTTTATCCATTAAGGGGATTAGTTGTATGTAACAGAAATGGACTCTGGCTGGTTGAAGCAGAAAAAGACTTTATGAAGATTGTGTCCAGTGTTGAAGTAATAGGAGGATCTTCTGGATATCATTACTGAGCCAAGGATTGCTCAGATGCATACACTAACTAGCTCAGGTCTGTGAACTCCAACTATAGCAGAGGATCAGCTTGTGTTCCTGCTACAAACACGTGCCTTGCTCATGCAGACAAATGGAGATGTGCTACCTGCATCCCTGTGGAGTTGTGGTGGAGGTCACTAGTCTTCCAGCCACTGGAGTCCTGCTGCCTTTCTCCATGCAAATCTACCCCATCTTTCGCCACTCCTCATTTATCCATGGCTCCAAAATCTCACCTTCCGTTTATCATTCCTGTGACAGAGAATGAAAAAAGGCCTTAAGAGAATCTGAGAATTGCTATGATGCCCTAGGATGAATGCAGAAAGTGAAAGAACAGTTCTGGGATCTTAGGAATACGGTACAATTAATATATTTAAATAATGTACACTCTCCCCTGAATGCATTAGGTAATCAATGAACACTGTTACACCACTGCTCTGAGGAACTTTCTAATTTCTGCCTCATGAACCCTGCCTGATCATTCTTGTGTTTTTTTTTTTTTTTTTGCCTTTTTAAAATAATATTGAAATATTGCTTCCAACCTTCAGCAGCATAATATTTAACAGCGAAGGCAGTGAAATGGGGTAAGAACAGGGATTGTTGATACTACCATTAGTTTACAAGATGATGCAAAAATTGTCACCAGTGCATTCATATCCAAGCTGTCTGGGAGCCCTTGGAGCTCTTCCACTTCATATCTTCTTGATTACTTATAAAATATAAATAAGACAATTGTTCGTCTCAGTTTCCTTGGGAATACCCTTGTTTCTAGTTGTCACAGTGCAATTATCAATAATGTCCCAGTTTGAATGGTAAATCCTGTAATCACCCTGTTTAAAGGGTCTCCATTCCTCTGGGTATCATTATCTCAGTAAATCTCTATAGATATTTGAATCCCTAACAAGTTTAACTCATATTCTCTAATGTTCGGGGCAGATGTTTTCTAATTTTTTGCTTGTTTTCCACTCCTGCCTTTTGATGTATTGCCGTAGGTTGCCACTGCCTCTTAAGCATGCTTTCATCTGGGACGCTGACGTTGGCTACCTTTTCCTCCATGAACATATTAAGAGGCAGGCCCTATATTCTTTTATTCCCCTCTGTTCCATGATTAGCATCCCCAGTGGCCCATATCCAAAATTACAGCCTTGGCACATTGTGGAAATGTGTAATGGTTAGAAGAAAACTCATGATGTAATGTTACGTAAAAGAAGAGGGATTTAAAATGAAACTATTTCCATGTGTGGCACTAATTATGATTTTTTAGTAGCTGTGACTGGAAATGTAATTTGAATTGGTAACAGTACTTATCACCTCCTAGGGAAACAATATTATGAAACAAATATTATTTTGTCTTTTACTCATATAAATTTGCTTTTATTTCACAATTCATCATATGTTATAACAGAGAAAGGATGTTTTTAAAAGAACGCAATGGTTATCCCTTTGCCTTAAAAAGTGCAGAGTCCACAGGGTTCTAAAGGTGCTCCAGCAAAGTCATTTAGTATGTGGATTGTAGATCAGTGACAAACCCCCTCTAACTTGCTTTATTTACATATGGAAAGAGACTCAGAGACGTTTTCAAGGCCTCTACAGCGAGTTCAGTGGCTCCACAAGAGAAATGAGAATCGAGGTTGTCTTTGGTTATCCAGAAAACGCCCCATCAGACTTTCAGGATCTCCTAAATTTGCCAAGTGTTGCATTAACCAGTTCACAGTGAACTCAGGGAAATATGGAGGCTTGTATATCACTGGATTGATGGCTGGTTCTGGGGCCCATCTGATATTTCTTCTTAATATTCTAAACATGGGTTGTATTATCTAATCCAGACATAAAACAACCAGTTAAGTATTGTGGATGATCTCTGAGTAACTTGATCTGCCAATGTCTCCCCATGAGATTTCTTGTCTCTTCAGTGGCAGCCAAAATGATTTAGTGAAAAGAACATGACTTTTCAAGTCACGTTGCCCTGGGCTTGAATCTTTACCACTTAATAGATTTATGTCTCTGGACAACAGCCCTAGGGCAACGTGACTTGAAAAGTCATGTTCTTTTCACTTAATACCCCTGTGACTCTGCTTAGAATAATCACAACTCATTGATTATTGGGAATATTTTGAAAATTTCTTCTAGGGTGCCTGATTTGTAACAGGTACTTAGTCCTTGTAAGGCATGTGATCTGCTCTAGCAGCTGGGAATAAAAAGGTTGACAAGTGTCTTAATTTTCAATAATTTTCCATGAATGCAGAGGTGTAGTCAGTTGAGGGCGTGTCAGTCTTACTCCCAAGCCAGGCGGAGAGAGAGGACTGGCAGTTTGAGTCAATCCATTGGCCCTACTGCTTTTTGTTTCTTATTGCTATGGTAAAGTTGGTTCTGCTCAGCCTGCCGTTGAGAAAATGCTGTGTATGGTTTGGATTCCTGCCAGCACCGCAGTGGTTCCTGGCTGTTCTACCTACCACGTTCTGTTCTGGTCACTGTCCTTTCAATACTACGCCAGAGTGGCTGGGTCTGCAGGCGTCCTATCTCAGTCTTTCCCCCTCAAACTTAGACTTGCCTTGAGTTTGTGGTACCTACTTAAGAAAAACCAATTATTATTATTTATTTCAATTTCTCTTTGGTGTGCTCACGATCATTTTCTTTCAGCATCTCTTGCTCTGTAAGTAACCTGGTTGAGCCCAAATTTCCCTAACCTTGGATTTTGAGGGAATAGGGGCTGGATTCTTCATTCTTTCCTCTTTGAAGATTCTGTGCTTCTTACACAGATCGATACATTCTCTACATAAGCTTTTGAGAGGAGATGCAACCTTTCTTACAGGTAAAAGTGACTACTACCTTTATATTTGTATAATCAAGAGGAATCACACAGGTGAACTTTCACAGAACAGATATGAGCTCCTAGGTGACTTTCTTTTTTACGTTTCCTGTTAGACCAAGAGATCACTGCAGAATAAAAACCAAATAAAGCAACACAAAGCAAACAAAACCCCTCTGCCTCATCAGTCATCACAATGAGAGGTATATTTCATAAATTCTAGGGCAATATTGACAGTGAATGCAGCATGATTTTATGTTCCACTAAGGAAAATATAAAAGTAGCAGGCAAAGAATAAAACAAGAAACCTTTTAAAGCCAATTAAACTACAAAGCATGCTTGATTGTAAGATCCACCGAAATTTCAGAGGTGTTAAAATATGAAAAAAAAACAGAAAGCCAAACCTGAGTCTTAGAGTTGATGAAAAAACGATAAATGACTTCCTCATCAGTAAGAATTAAAGAGCCTCCTTCTTCAGTTAGCGACCAGGAGACTAACCAGACCAGGCGGCATCCTGTCAATTCAGAGGGAGGTTAAAAGGTTTGGGGTAAGGAAGTGAGAAGGAGGGAATAATGAGGTGGCCTTGCTTGGTCTGCGTTAAATCCAAGCATGTTAAATTCACGAGTGAGAAACCCCCTGCTTTAAATCCTTGACACACATACACACACACACACACACACACACACACACACACACACACACACACACACACACACACACACACACACACACATTTCTCCCTCATTTCCATCTGGGCTTTGTTGAAAACCTCAGGTCAAGCCAGCCTGGAAAAAAACAAAAAATACAGTGGAGCGACCTTCTGCAGTATGACATCATGTCTCCCCTGTTTCTCATTATAGAGTTGAGTTTCAGATGTTAAAATCATATCCTCCTTACCCCTCGCTGCTTTCTTCTTGCCTTCCCCCACACACTCCCAACTTGATGGAGTTCCATTGTTTTTACAGTTAAACCACAGTGCCAGACACACAAAATTATTAACCTGACATTGGGAAAACACATCTTATGAGTCAGACTTCAGCTTCTATAATTTTTTAACTCAGCAGAGTTTCTAGTGTATTTCTTCACCAGCTGCCGATCTACAATTTCTTTTTAAGTTCTGCCCTCTTGTAAGAGGTTCTGTTTCATAAAATTAAAAAAAAAACTGGGTTTTTTAAACATCATTACTTAATTTACATAATTTCTTAGGCACAGATGTGACATTGTGACAGGAGTTACAAAACAATACGTACAATTAAAAAATTACAAAATAGTAACATAATTTTAAATTTGTAATATAGTGACATAATTTAAAAATTTTAAAAATAGTTGAAATATGCTACAAAAATGGAATAATCACTGTTCTTCCCACTAGAAAATATAGAAAGGGTGTGTAAGAATTTTGGCTACAACATACAGTAATTTCTAAAATCTTAATCCAAAAATATCCAAATTACATGAAAACTTAGTTTAAAATTTTAATGAATATAGTGAAACCACAATTTGAAATATATTCCATTATGTTTAATAATATTTTAGTAACTGTAGTCCTTAATGTTTTATCAAAGAGGGACATTTGTGCTAGGTACTGAGTATCAGTGGAAAATAGCAAACTAGCCATTTCTAAAATAAGTTACATTTCTATAGACTGATGACAATGGGATATATGAAGCTGTCATTGTCTACCTCTCTGCCAGATGTAGACATCTATTCATAGAAGAGTTGTAGAAAACTGGAAAATAAGTAAAAGGAAAATAGGATGGTTGATCCTGAAAATGTAACTGACAGATGAAGTGCTTTAGGTATGAATAGACAGGGGGAAACCAGATGGTAAAGCAGAGTTATAAATACATACAAAACTTACAACTCCTCAAAAGAAACATATTCTTTCTTAATATCTGAGGATATTTTCAAACTATATAATCATTGGCCGGGCATAGTGACTCATACCTGTAATCCCAGTCCTTTGAGAGGCCTCGGTGGGCGGATCACTTGAGGTCAGGATTTCGAGACCAGCCTGACCAACATGGTGAAACCCCATCTGTACTAGAAGTACAAAAATTAGCTGGACATGGTGGCACATGCCTGTAATCCCAGCTACTCACAAGGCCGAGGTAAGAGAAAGGCTTGAACCCAGGAGGCGAAGGTTGCAGTGAGCTGAGATCACACCACTGCACTCCAGCCTGGGGAACAAGAGCAAAACTCCGTCTCAAAAAACAACAACAAAACCCAAAATATATAATTTATTAAGCTATAAAAATGACTAATGAATTTTTAAAAACAGAAATAATTCAAATTCCATTGTTTCACTGGAAAAAAATTAGAAATTTATAAAAATGTAGTCAGGTGTAGTGGTTCATGCCTGTAATCCAAGCACTTCGGGAGGCTGAGGCGAGCAGATCACTTGAAGTCAGGAATTTGAGACCAGCCTCTACAATACGGCAAAACCCCATCTCTACTAGAAATTAGCCAGGCGTGGTGGCCGGCATCTGTAATCCCAACTACTTGGGAAGCTGAGGCAGGAGTATCACTTGAACCTGGGAGATGGAGGTTGCAGTGAGCTGAGATCATGCCATTCCACTCCAGCGTGGGTGTTGCAGTGAGACTCGATCTCAAAAAGCAAAAAAAACAAAAACAAAAAAATTAGCTGGACATGGTGGCATATACCTGTAGTCCTAGTTACTCAAGAAGCTGAGGCATAAAGATTGATTGAGCCCTGGAACTTGAGGCTGCAGTGAGCCAAGATCATGCCACTGTACTCCAGCCTAGGCAACAGAGCAAGTCCCTGTCTCTAAGAAAAACAAAACAAAACAAAACAAAAATTTAAAATAAGTCAGCTAATTGAAAATATTTTTTAAACTCTCTGTGGCAGATACAGTTCTCTGCTTATCTGTGCTGTCATTTTACATAATAGAATTTTTAATTGGGTCCATGGTCAACCAGTGAAAGAATACATTTCCCAGAATCCCTTGATTCTAGATGTGGACATGTGACCAAATTCTGGTCAATATGGTGGGTGGCAGTGTTTGCAACTTACACTTCGTGAATCCTTTTCTTCCTCCTTATGCCTCTTCTGTGGGCTAGAATGTGATTATGATGCTAGGACCTACAAAAGTGTTCTGAAATCATGATGGGAAACTGCCTATTGTGGAAACTGGGGGTACAGCAGAGAAGAAAAAGACCAAGCACCTTCAGCCCTAGACTGTCTGCATGTATATAATCCCTTATTTTAGCCAGTATTGTTTGAGACTTCTCATTTATAGCAGCCAAGCAGGATTTCTAACTAATATGCCTCTTTTCTTGGGTTGAATAGGAAAAAAAACTCAAAGTCAAGATTATTGAAAATGATGACGAGGATATTGGATATAAGATCTTATATGCTAGAAACTAAAAATGTATCTAGAATGTATTCTGTCAGTGCATTTTTTACTAAACAAGAAAGAATGAAAATAAGCTAACACTCATCAAAGTTAGAAAATATTTAGATTAATCTAAGGAAAATGAGAGAAAAAAAAATTAAAGATAGAAGAGGAAAGTAAGACAACAGAGAAACTGCCAATAAAGTTAAATAGGTAGGGTGAAAACAAAATGTTGCAAAATAATTTTCTCCAAGGTGGATACAGAACGGAGTCATCTTTATGGGTTTTCTTTAAACCCTCTGATAACTGGCATTTGTCATGGCACATGAAATATTTCAGAGCCTACAACAGGAAAGTGTTCTAATTTATCATACGGTGCTAGCTTAACACTGACACCCAAATCTGATAAAACAGACAAAATTAAAACTCAACATTTATGATCACTGAGGCAAAAATTCCTAAAAATGCGTATTATAGGAAAAAAAATTTGTGTTTCCAATTACATGGCAAAAAACTACCTAAAATATTTATGAAAGAAAAGAATAAAACTGTGTTTGCCATATAAAGGTAATGATACTACCTCAATATTTTATAAACCAAATGTAGAACTATGTTAAAAGAAAAATGATATCTAATAAAATAACAGTAGGAACACTATTAGCATAATGTATCATGGAATCACTAGATCAAAGGAAGAAAATTATTTGAACATTTTTATAAATTCTGGAGCTGTGTTTTCTATACTTTTTTTTCTTTTTAGACAGAGTCTTGCTCAGTTGCCCAGGCTGGAGTGCAGTGACACAATCTCTGCTCACTGCAACATCTGTCTCCCAGGCTCAAGCGATTCTCATGTCTCAGCCTATAGCTGGGACTATAAGCAAGTAACACTATGCCCAGCTAATTTTTGTATTGTTAGTAGAGATGGGGTTTCATCTTGTTGAACAGGCTGGTCTTGAACTCCTGGCCTCAAGTGATCCACCCAACTCAGGCTCTCAAAATGCTGGTATTACAGATATGAGGGCTAGAAGTATTTTTATACGTAGAGATGCAAAATTGTATATCCAACCATGACAAAACAAGGAAATGAATACGGTAGCAAACAGCGCTCTGTCATAACATTAACTTCATATGTAATGGTAAATGCTAAAGGTCAAGCCCACAATGAGGACAGCAACGTTGGTTCTCATTACTTTTTAAAGATAGTTTTTTGACAGTTCTAGCCAAGAAGAAGGCAATCGTATTATCCTTTCTCAGTGATAGTTTGAATGTAAACAAAATGACAACACAAAATCCTGGAAGGAAAATAATAATAGAAATAATGATATAATTTTCCTATGTAGGAAAAACAACATTGGTAAGTATTATGGAAAAATATATAATTAAAATTTCTGCAATACCAATTCTAGATTAGTTAAGGAAAAAGCTTAAAACAATGTGAGATTCAAATAAAAATGAATAAATGTTGGGAGGCCGAGGTGGGCAGATCACAAGGTCAGGAGTTCAAGACCAGCCTGACCAACATGGTGAAACCCTGTCTCTACGAAAAATACAAAAATTAGTGAGGCGCGGTGGTGGGCACCTGTAATCAGCCCAGCTACTCAGGAGACTGAGGCAGGAGAATCGCTTGAACCCAGGAGGTGCAGGTTGCAGTGAGCCGAGATCGCACCATTGCATTCCAGCCTTGGTGACAGAGAGTGAGACTCTGTCTCAAAAAAAAAAAAAAAAAAAAAAAAAAGAATAAATGGAGACATAATATGTTTCTGATAGGATGACCCAATGTATTATCAGTCCTCCTCAGGTTAATTTATATATTTAATGTGACTTCAAGCAAAACCCCAGCATGAATATTTTGCGCCTATTAAGATTTTTTTGGAAGTACAGAAGTCAAGAATATACAAATAATATTTACAATAAAGATTTTAAGCATTGTTTTCATTGAGGTAATTGATACAGTAAAATGTACAAATCTTGATCTTCCAGCTCAGTGAATTTTTATGTATGTATATACCCCTTGTGATTACCACGCAAGATATAAAACATTTTCACACTCCTAGAAAATTCCCTAGTGTTCCCTCCTAATCAACGGCCCCAACCCAGAGATCATTATGACTTCTATCACCATAAATTAGTTTTGCCTGGAATTGAATTGATTAAAAATGGAGGCCTATAGTATACATTCTTTTGTATCTCTTTCTGATGGTCACCCATGTAGCTGTGTGTATCAGTCATTTGCTCTTTCTTATTGCTGTGTAGCAAGGCATGGTATGACTGTAGCATAACTTGCTGATCCATTCTTCTCTTGATGTACAGCATGTTATTTCCAGTTTGGGGCTATTAGAAATAAAGCTGCCGTAAACATTCTTGAGTATTTCTGTGGCTATATACTTTCCTTTCTATTAGGTACATCTATGGGAATGAAACTTCTGGGTCATAGGATAGATGAATGTTTACTTGATTAGAAACTGGCAAACCTCTTTCCAAAGTGATTTTACTGTTTTTCACTCCTCTCTCCCACCATTGTATATGAAACCCAATTTCTCTATATATCCTCATCAGCACTTCTATTGCTGGTCTTTTAACTTTATCTTTTTATTTACTTTCTATTCAAACATTTTGCTTTGTGACGTGACAGATGGAGTCTTTTTCTTGTTTTAATTGTCTCATCTTCTCGTTACTGATTCGTAGGTATTTGAAAATATGTATGTTGGGCACAAATTGTTTTTGTTAGGCATATGTAAATAATTTACCCCAGGTGGGACTTGCTTGTTTGCTTTATTGATGAGAAGTGGCTGTTTGATAAGTATTATTTTTGATTCAGTCTATTTTCTTTTAAAGTTAGTCCTTTTTGTATATTGCCTAATAAATCAGCTCTCACCCCAAGGTTGCAAAGATATTCCCATATGTTTTCCTATGGAGGCTTTCAAATTTTAGTCTCCACATTTAAGACTCTGATACTTCCTTGAATTACTTTTGTGTGTGATGTAAAAAATAGATAAAAATAAATTTTGGGGGGAAGATGTCTAGTTGTTCCAGCACCATATATTGAAAATTAAGTTCCAGTTTATAAACATGATAATCTCTTCATTTATTTAGATCTTATTTACTTTTATTCAGTCATGTTTTATAATTTACAGTGCTTTTGTCAAAAATCAAAGGCTCATATTTGTGTGGGTCTATTTCTCTAGTCTGTTCCATTGATCTATTTGTCTAGTTTTAACAAAGGCACATTGCCTTGTTCATTGTAATTTTGTAGCAAATACTGAAACCTGGTATTGTAAGTTCTCCAACATTGCTGTTCTTCTGAATTTCTCAGCTATATCGGGTCATTTGCATCTTCATATAAACCTTATAATCAGCTTGTATATCTTTTCTAATAAAAGCCTGCTATTTTGGGAATTTGTTGGATTTTTAGAGCAATATAGAGAGGACTGGCAAATTAACAATATTGAGTCTTCCAGTTCATGAGCATGATAGTCCTCCCATTTATTTAGATCATATTTAATTTTATTCAGTGATGTTTTATGATTTTTGATTAAGAGCTTTTGCATAATTTTCACTAAATTGTCCCATAGGTTTTTCAATTTTTTGATGCTGTTGCACATAATGTTTTAAAAAATTTATTCCCAATTGTTGCAGCTAGTGTTCAGAAATACTCTGGATTTTTGTCTGTTTACCTTATAACCAGCAGTGTTGCTAAAATTCACATGTGATTTCTTGTCAATAAATCTGCAAGTTTATTTACAGATTTCTTTGGAATTTCCATGTATATAACCATGTCAAATACAGAGTGTTAATTCTTCCTTTCCAATGCTTAGAACTGTTATTTCATTTTCTTTTCTTTTTTTTTTTTTTACCATTTATTTATTTTATTGCATTTTAGGTTTTGGGGTACATGTGAAGAACATGCAAAATTGTTGCATAGGAACACACGTGGCAGTGTGATTTGCTGCCTTCCTCCCCATCACCTACATCTGGCATTTCTCCCCTTGCTATCTCTCCCCAGCTTCCCACCCACCACCGTCCTTCCCCTATTTCCCCCCAACTGACCCCAGTGTGTAGTGCTCCCCTCCCTGTGTCCATGTGTTCTCATTGTTCAACACCCGCCTATGAGTGAGAACATGCGGTGTTTGATCTTCTGCTCTTGTGTCAGTTTGCTGAGAATGATGGTTTCCAGGTTCATCCATGTCCCTACAAAGGACCCAAACTCATCGTTTTTGATGGCTGCATAATATTCCATGGTGTATATGTGCCACATTTTCCCTATGCAGTCTATCGTCGATGGGCATTTGGGTTGGTTCCAGGTCTTTGCTATTGTAAACAGTGCTGCAATGAACATTCGTGTGCACGTGTCCTTATAGTAGAACGATTTATAATCCTTTGGATATATACCCAGTAATGGGATTGCTGGGTCAAATGGAATTTCTATTTCTAGGTCCTTGAGGAATCGCCACACTGTCTTCCACAATGGTTGAACTAATTTACACTCCCACCAACAGTGTAAAAGTGTTCCTATTTCTCCACATCCTCTCCAGCATCTATTGTCTCCATATTTTTTAATGATCGCCATTCTAACTGGCGTGAGATGGTATCTCAATGTAGTTTTGATTTGCATTTCTCTAATGACCAGTGATGATGAGCATTTTTTCATATGTTTGTTGGCCTCATGTGTGTCTTCTTTTGTAAAGTGTCTGTTCATATCCTTTGCCCACTTTTGAATGGGGTTGTTAGTTTTTTTCTTGTAAATCTGTTTTAGTTCTTTGTAAATTCTGGATATCAGCCCTTTGTCAGATGGGTAAACTGCAAAAATTTTTTCCCAATCTGTTGGTTGCCGATTCACTCTAATGATTGTTTCTTTTGCTGTGCAGAAGCTGTGGAGTTTGATTAGGTCCCATTTGTCTATTTTGGCTTTTGTTGTCAATGCTTTTGGTGTTTTGGCCATGAAGTCCTTGCCTACACCTACGTCCTGAATGGTTTTGCCTAGATTTTCTTCTAGGGTTTTTATGGTGTTAGGTCTTATGTTTAAGTCTTTAATCCATCTGGAGTTAATTTTAGTGTAAGGTGTCAGGAAGGGGTCCAGTTTCTGCTTTCTGCACATGGCTAGCCAGCTTTCCCAACACCATTTATTGAACAGGGAATCCTTTCCCCATTGCTTGTTTTTGTCTGGTTTGTCAAAGATCAGATGGTTGTAGATATGCTGTGTTGCCTCCGAGACCTCTGTTCTGTTCCATTGGTCTATATCTTTGTTTTGGTACCAGTACCATGCTGTTTTGATTACTGTAGCCTTGTAGTATAGTTTGAAGTCCGGTAGTGTGATGCCCCCCACTTTGTTCTTTTTGCTTAGAATTGACTTGGTTATGCGGGCTCTCTTTTGGTTCCATATGAAGTTTAAGGTGTTTTTTTCCAGTTCTGCAAAGAAGGTCATTGGTAGCTTGATGGGGATTGCATCCTGAATCTATAAATTACTTTGGGCAGTATGGCCATTTTCATGATATTGATTCTTCCTAACCATGAACATGGAATGTTTCTCCATCTGTTTGTGTCCTCTCTTATTTCGTTGAGCAGTGGCTTGTAGTTCTCCTTGAAGAGGTTCTTTACATTCCTTGTTAGTTGTATTCCTAGGTATTTTATTCTCTTTGTGGCAATTGTGAATGGAAGTTTGTTCTTGATTTGGCTCTCTTTAAGTCTGTTATTGGTGTATAGGAATGCATGTGATTTTTGCACATTGATTTTGTATCCTGAGACTTTGCTGAACTTGCTTATCAGTTTCAGGAGGTTTGGGGCTGAGATGATGGGGTCTTCTAGATATACAATCATGTCATCTGCAAATAGAGACAATTTGACTTCCTCCTTTCCTATTTGAATGCCCTTTATTTCTTTTGCTTGTCTGATTGCTCTGGCTAGAACTTCTAATACTATATTGAATAGCAGTGGTGAGAGAGGTCATCTTTGTCTGGTGCCACATTTCAAGGGGAATGCTTCCAGTTTTTGCCCATTCAGTATGATATTGGCTGTTGGTTTGTCATAAATAGCTTTTATTATTTTGAGATACGTTCCATCGATACCTAGCTTATTGAGGGTTTTTAGCATAAAGGGCTGTTGAATTTTGTCAAAGGCCTTCTCTGCATCAATTGAGATAATCATGTGGTTTTTGTCTTTGGTTCTGTTTATGTGGTGAATGACGTTTATAGACTTGTGTATGTTGAACCAGCCTTGCATCCCCGGGATGAAGCCTACTTGATCATGGTGGATAAGCTTTTTGATGTGCTGTTGCAATCGGCTTGTCAGTATTTTATTGAAGATTTTTGCATCTATGTTCATCATGGATATTGGCCTGAAGTTTTCTTTTCTTGTTGAGTCTCTGCCGGGTTTTGGAAACAGGATGATGTTGGTCTCATAAAATGATTTGGGAAGAATTCCCTCTTTTTGTATTGTTTGGAATACTTTCAGAAGAAATTGTATCAGCTCCTCTTTGTATGTCTGGTAGAATTCAGCTGTGAACCCATCTGGACCTGGGCTTTTTTTGGGTGGTAAGCTCTTAATTGCTGCCTCAACTTCAGACCTTGTTATGGGTCTGTTCAGTGTTTCAGCTTCTTCCTGGTTTAGGCTTGGGAGGAGGCAAGTGTCCAGGAATTTATCCATTTCTTCCAGGTTTATTAGTTTGTGTGCATAGAGTTGTTTGTAATAATCTCTGATGATGGTTTGAATTTCTGTGGAATCTGTGGTGATATCCCCTTTATCGTTTTTTATTGCATCAATTTGGTTATTCTCTCTTTTCTTTTTTATTAATCTGGCTAGTGGTCTGTCTATTTTGTTGATCTTTTCAAAAAACCAGCTCCTGGATTTATTGATTTTTTGAAGGGTTTTTTGTGTCTCTATCTCCTTCAGTTCTGCTCTGATCTTAGCTATTTCTTGTCTTCTGCTAGACTTTGAGTTTTTTTGATCTTGCTCCTCTAGCTCTTTCAGTTTTGACGATAGGGTGTCCATTTTTTATCTTTCCTTGCTTCTCATGTGGGCACTTATTGCTATATATTTTCCTCTAGAGACTGCTTTAAATGTGTCCCAGAGATTCTGGTATGTTGTGTCTTCATTCTCGTTGGTTTCGAAGAACATCTTTATTTCTGCCTTCATTTCATTGTTTATCCAGTAAACATTCAAGAGCAAGTTGTTCAGTTTCCATGAAGCTGTGCGGTTCTGAGTTAGTTTTTGAATTCTGAGTTCTAACTTGATTGCACTGTGGTCTGAGAGACTGTTTGTTACGATTTCCATTCTTTTGCATTTGCTGAGGAGCGATTTACTCCCAATTATGTGGTCAATTTTAGAGTAGGTGTGATGTGGTGCTGAGAAGAATGTATATTCTGTGGATTTGGGGTGGAGAGTTCTGTAAATGTCTATTAGGTTTGCTTGGTCCAGGTCTGAGTTCAAGTCCTGGATATCCTTGTTAATTTTCTGTCTGGTTGATCTGTCTAATGTGGACAATGGGGTGTTAAAGTCTCCCACTATTATTGCGTGGGAGTCTAAGTCTCTTTGTAAGTCATTAAGAACTTGCCTTATGTATCTGGGTGCTCCTGTATTGGGTGCGTATATATTTATGATCGTTAGCTCTTCTTGTTGCATTGATCCTTTTACCATTATATAATGTCCCTCTTTGTCTCTTATGATCTTTGTTGCTTTAAAGTCTAATATATCAGAGATGAGAATTGCAACTCCTGCTTTTTTTTTGCTCTGCATTTGCTTGGTAAATCTTCCTCCATCCCTTTATTTTGAGCCTTTGTGTATCCTTGCATGTGAGATGGGTTTCCTGGATACAGCACACTGATGGGTTTTGTCTTTTTATCCAATTTGCCAGTCTGTGTCTTTTGATTGGGGCATTTAGTCCATTTACATTTAGGGTTAATATTGTTATGTGTGAATTTGATACTGCCATTTTGGTGCTAACTGGGTGTTTTGCCCTTTAGTTGAGCTGCTACTTGTTTTTCCTTTATATGTGTAGAGCCTCTTTCAGGAGCTCTTGTAGAGCTGGCCTGGTGGTGACGAAATCTCTGAGTACTTGCATGTTCCCAAAGGATTTTATTTTTCCTCCACTTATGAAGCTTAGTTTGGCTGTATAGGAGATTCTGGGTTGAAAGTTCTTTTCTTTAAGGATGTTGAATATTGGCCCCCACTGTCTTCTGGCTTGTAGGGTTTCTGCTGAGAGATCTGCTGTGAGTCTGATGGGCTTCCCTTTATGGGTAACCTGACCTTTCTCTCTGGCTGCCCTTAGTATTTTGTCCTTCATTTCGACCCTGGTGAATCTGACGATTATGTGCCTTGGGGTTGCTCTTCTTGACGAATATCTTTGTGGTGTTCTCTGTATTTCCTGGACTTGAATGTTTGCCTGCCTTGCTAGGTTGGGGAAGTTTTCCTGGATAATATCCTGAAGAGTATTTTCCAGCTTGGATTCATTCTCTTCGTCGCATTCGGGTACGCCTATCAAACGTAGGTTAGGTCTTTTCACATAGTCCCACATTTCTTGGAGACTTTGTTCATTCCTTTTTACCCTTTTTTCTCCAGTCTTGCCTCCCCGTTTTATTTCATTGAGTTGATCTTCGACCTCTGATATCCTTTCTTCTGCTTGGTCAATTCAGCTGTTGATACTTGTGCATGCTTCACGAAGTTCTCATGTTGCGTTTTTCAGCTCCATCAATTCACTTATATTCCTTTCTATTTTGTCCATTCTCGTTAGCATTTCATCAAATCTTTTTTCAAGTTCTTAGTTTCTTTGCATTTGGTTAGAACATGTTCTTTAAGTTCACAGAAGTTTCTTACTACCCACCTTCTGAATTCTGATTCTGTCATTTCATCACACTCGTTCTCCATCCAACCTTGTTCCCTTGCTGGTGAGGAGTTGTGATCCCTTTTAGGAGGAGAGGTGTTCTGCTTTCGGGTGTTTTCATCCTTTTTGCACTGGTTTCTTCCCGTCTTTAAGGATTTATCCACCTGTCGACTTTGTAGTTGCTGGCTTTCAGATTGGGTATCAAATCTTTCAGATTGACATTCTGTTTGTTGATGATGAGGTTATGTCTGTTTCTTGGTTTTCCTTCTGACAGTCTGGCCCCTCTGCTGTAGGTCTGCTGAGGTTCACTCCAGGCTCTGCTTGCCTGGGGTTCACCTGCAGCAGCTGCTGAACAGCAAGGGTTGTTACCAGTTTTCTTCTTCTGCTATCTTTGTCCCAGAAGGATACCCGCCTAGTGTCAATCTGATCTCTCTTTTATGAGGTGTCTTTTTGGATATATAGGGGTCAGGGAGCTGCTTGAGGAGACGGTCTCTTCTTTATAGGAGTTCAAATGGTGAGCTGTGATCTCTGTTGTTGTTCATTCAGAGCTGCTGGGCAGGTAGGTTTAGGTCTGCTGCAGCAGAACTCATGAACTGCTTTTTGTTCCCAGGTGCTCTGTCCCAGGGATTTGGGGCTTTATTTATGAGTTTCCGTTATGCTGCCACCTTCTTTTTTTTTTTTTTTTTCCTTCAAACCTGCCCAGCCCAGCAA
>NW_022436986.1:17235980-17331428 GCF_009761245.1 Sapajus apella | reverse complement strand
GCGAATACTATATATATATAATATATATAGTATGTGTGTGTGTGCATATATATATATGTGTGTGTATATATATATAGTATTCGCAGATGCAAAACCTGAGTATGGAGGGCTGACTTTTCATACATGCTGGTTCCACAAGGCTGATTGTAGGACTTGAGTATGCATGGGTTTGGGTATGGGAGAGTCTTGGAACCCTGCATATACCACCAAGGGGATATGCAATCTCCCCGCATATACTAGGGAAGACCATATAACAATGCTTTGTGTATTAAAGATATTAACCCTTTGTCTTATTTGTGGCTATTTTTCTAGTTTGTCACTTAAGTGTTAATGATATTTTTATATCATTTAACGTGTTTTATGAATCTGATTTGTCAGTCATCTGCTTTATGACTCCTTCTATGGCTTTTACACTTAGAAAATCTTTTTCCATTCACCTAAACATTCACCTATAATTTCTGGTTGTCCAGTAGTTTCATTTAAAAACTTAATTCACAAGAATTTGGGACTAAGATGTGCTTTATTTGTAATTTATAACAGCTAACTTTTATGTCATTTTTAAATGATACGTACCAATTTCATTGAATTATTCATGTTTGGGAATGTAATTAACTTTACATAGTTACCTTTTATCCAACAATTTTCCTAAACTGTATTGTTTTCTCTGATCATTTATTTGAAGAGTTTCTTGGAGTTTCTAAATGGAAAAAAAAAACCTATCAGGAAATAATTGTTGTTTTGTTTCTTTCTCTCCAACCTGTATGACACTTATCTTTTCTTCTTTCCTTACTTTTCTGGCCAGGGCCAGTACAATGTTGAATAGAAGTACTGATTATGGTATCTTTATCATGTTCCTGTCTTCAAAGGGAATGACCTAACTTCTTGCCATTTGGGGTGGTGTTGTAAGCTTTCATTAGATTCTGCTTATCAGGTTGAGGCAGCTCATTTTAATTTTTATTTGCTAAGAGTTCTTTAAAATCATGAATTATTTTTGAATAATAAAAATTCATTTCCCCCATCCATTGAAATATTCATTTCTTTTCTTTTGCTAAAGTGATTGAATTATATTAATTAGGTTTTCTGGTATAAACCCATCTGAAATTGGACTCAATGCATTATTTATTTTATACATTGCTGGTTCAATTTAATAATAATTGATGTAAGTACTTTTAAATTTATGTTTTAAAATAAATCTGGCTTATTATCCTTCTTGCAGTACTTGAGTATGTTTTTGAAATCAAGGTTATATAAGCACCATAAAACAAGTTGGAGATTGGGTGCTGTGGCTCACACCTATAATCCCAGCACTTTGGGAGGCTGAGGCAGGAGGATCACTTGAAGGCAAAATTTGAGGCTGCAGTGAGCTATGATAGCAACATTACACTCCAGTCCGGGTAACAGAGCAAGACCCTGAGTCAAAAAAAAAAAAAAAAAAAAAAAAGCCATCTGGGAACCTCCAGCCACTGGAGTAGTTGAACTACTGTAGTCAATACAGCATAAGATAGAAATAAACTCTATTCTGAGCCCTACCAAAATTTCAAAATTTCAGAATCAGGAGAAGCAGTAAATGATTGTTTTGTATTAAATTCTAATATGTACTTGTGTCTGTTTCTGTCTCATCCCTTAGTGTGATTGTATCATCTGCCTTCTCTGCTTACATCTTATATTGTTCTTAATATTGTCTCATTATATTTTAGAATCTCGTAATGCAATTCCCTCTGTTTATTCTTGCTGTTCAAAATATTGTAGCAGGAATCTCTGAGCCTACTCTGGCTCAGGAGACTGCCTGATAAAAAAGAAAAAAACCTCAAAATATTGTAGCTATTGCTGGCTGTTTTGCCTTCAGGTGACATTCAGAATGGTTCTGTCAATTTCCTAAACCCTTTGGAATTTTTATTAGAATTGCATAAAATTTGTGGATTATTTTGGGAAGAACATTTGCAAGATTTTCTTTACAACCTGAATTGATTGGTCTTTTCATATCTTCAGGTATTGTTACATTCCTTGCTAATCTTTGTGGTCATTACATATTTCATGCAAACATGCATTTATTCATTCATTACTAATTCAGAGAGCACAATTCTTTTTTTTTCCTTTGAGGCAGAGACAGAGTCTTGTTCTGTTGCCCAGTTTTGGGTGCAGAGACACAATCTCAGCTCACTGCAACCTCTGCCTCCCAGGTTCAAGTGATTCTCCTGCCTCAGACTCCCGAGTAGCTGGAATTACAAGAATACACCACCACATCAGGCTAATTTTTGCATT
The DNA here is from genome assembly GCF_009761245.1 of Sapajus apella. Taxonomy (NCBI): domain Eukaryota; kingdom Metazoa; phylum Chordata; class Mammalia; order Primates; family Cebidae; genus Sapajus; species Sapajus apella. The sequence continues at coordinate 17,329,166 of NW_022436986.1, read as the reverse complement.
TTTAGTAGAAATGGGGTTTAATCATGTTTCCAGGTTGGTCTTGAACTCCTGACCTGAAGTGATTCACCTATCTGCCTGGCTCAATTCTTATTAAGCTCAAATTTGTAGCCTACTGCTATTTAGTGTACAGAATTTTACAGAACGTGCTTTGTATATGAATCCTATCATCTGACAGTAATTAATCTCTACTTTCATTTCTTGATTTCATATGCTTTTCTATTTATTTATTTTTATTGTGGTATCTGGAATGATGATGTGTGCAGTAATGGCTGAGCCTTTATACTCTCCTTTTCCTTGGATATTAAATGACCAATCTCAGGCTTTCCTGAGAAGGGTAAGACCTTGGGCAAAGCAACTCTAGGCAGCTGAGGCTGACCCAGAAGGAGCTGTCAGTTGGAGGCTCACCATTGACCACATTCCTCATAGCTGCGCAGCAAGTCCTTTCTTGAAAGGTGACCTGGGCCATCCATTGCAGTGTTCATGACAGCCTAGTTCTGAGAAACTTGGGCAAGTCACATCCCTGGCTCCGTCACATGGGATGGATGAAGTGGTTCTCTATAAAATCTGCTGCTTCTCATTGTTCCAAACACTCTGCATTTTTCTTAACTACAGCTTTTCCTTTTTTCCCTGATGGGTGTTTATTTAAATTGTTTTAAAGTCACTGGAGTAGCTTGACTTACAACTTTGATGTGAAGAGTGCCTGCAAGACCCTCAGCATGTAGCTGTTCACACATAAGCCACAGCAAGACACAGCTGGGACAGGGGAAGAGACCTCATTTTTGGCCCTGGAAGGAAATCCCAATTAAATTACGCTCATGGTTTTGTATTTAATGAAAACCGCTTTGTGTGCCGCTGCCATTGTTTCTTTTTTTTTGACAGTGTTTTTGGTGGCTTGCAGTTTTGCAGGCACTTCTCAACCTCTGAGCTATCTGTAGGTAAATAAACCTGAAATGTTATTAATTCATTATTGGCTGCCATTTCCATTTGTCTACATCCAGAAGCCGTCTCTGCTGTTTTCAATGAACTCTAGTTCTTGAAGCAAATTAATCAAATTAAGCTGTTGTCACCATTTTAAAAAGCCCATAAGCAAAACAAAATTATTTTTCTCTTTTTATGTTACCTGTTTCTCCAATCATCTCAATTAAGTTCTCCCTGGGACCATCTGTCTAGTGAAAGAAAGGCAAATGAAGAAATGGATATGAGCAGCAGAACTGCAAATAGGTTTTTATGAAAAGAAATTATGTAATTGAATCAAGTGATGTGCACTGAATTTTCAAAGAAATATAAAAATCTATTTACAATCAGATATTCTCGGCAACTAATTTAGAGCAGTAATCTGAGGTCAAGATGTTTTAAACACTCCTAGGTAATGGCAACTGTTTATTTTAACAATGCTTACTTAGAGTTGGCGCTACCAAATTTGCTTTTAAAACTCCGTGTGTGATATACTCTTTCCCAGTATTCCATTAAGAGTTTTAATGGTATAGAAAACTAACTAGATAAGGACCCTAAAACCAAATAAAACTAAATTAATGAAGACCATGCAAACCATGGATAATAGGAGAGCATGTTTCAGAGAACAGAACTAACTTCTTCCAGATGCAGTGACACAGAGGCTGGATTAAAACTAAAAGATTATAACCTATACAGACTTCCTTACTAACGCCATTAAGCACAGCAAGCTGGAAAATAAAGCAGAGAGATATTTTGATTTTCTACTATCTGGCCTTACTGCTGAGAAACAAAAGATTTACTGGCCAGAAAAAGGTCAGTTTCCCTCCTGACCTCATATATGTGAATTCTTTTGTAATAGTGTCAAATATGCTTTCCTCTCTCTCAAACTCTTTCCCATCAGATATTCAGATTTTTTTTTTTTTTTTTTCGAGACATAGTCTCACTCTGTTACCCAGGCTGGAATGCAGTGGCACAATCTGGGCTCATTGTAACCTCCGCCTCCTGAATTCTAGTGATTCTCCTGCTTCAGCCTCCTGAGTAGCTGGGACTACAGACACCCACCACCACACCTGGCTAATTTTTAATATTTTTAGTAGAGACAGGGTTTTGCCATGTTGGCCAGGCTGGTTTCCAACTCCTGACCTCAGGTGATCCTCCCACCTCAACCTCCCAAAGTGCTGGGATTACAAGTGCGAGTCACCGTGCCTGATCGAGATACTCAGATTTTTTCCTTCTTCTTCCTCCTTCCTCTTCCTTCTCCTTCCTCCTCCTCTCCCTCCCTTCTCTTCCTCCTCTTCCTCATCTTCCTCCTCCTCCTCTTCCTCCTCCAGTTGCATAGCTTAAAGTAGTGGAGTATGATGATGGGTTATTTCCCAAGATGTGTGTTTGCTTCAGGTGAAAAAGTTACATGTCAGGAAAGAAATAAAGACATGGAAGGTACAGGAAAGGATTCCATGGTAGTATATCTGAACAAAATAAATCTTCAGACTGCATCCAATTTTCTATTATAGTCTGAGACCTGGAGTCACACTAAAAGTCTCTGTACATCAGTGTTGCTGAGATAGAGATTTGGTCAGGATGGAAATAAATGGAAGAAGAATGAAAATAACCTACATATTCTGATTGTCGCAAAAATAAAGTCTGAATGGACATCTTCTTGTTTAAGCATGAATAACATGAAATATTCTTAAATTTGCATTTTAACACCTTATAACACAAACATTTTAAATTTATTTATTACACAGAATGGATGGATTTTCTTAGTTATTCCCCTGTTGTTAGATATTTTTTTTCGCTAACAGAAGATATAATTAAATCTGTGATAAAAATTTTATAATCTAAATTTTGTTAGAAAATAGAGGCTGGGCATGGTGGCTTATGCCTATAATCCCAGCACTTTGGGAGGCCACGGTGGGTGGATTGCTTGAGCCCAGGAGTTTGAGACCAGTCTGGGCAACATGGCAAAACCATGTCTCTACAAAGAATACAAAAGTTAGCTGGCATGGTTGAGGGTACCTGTGGTTCCAGCTACTCAGGAGGCTGAGGTGGGAGGGTCACTTGAGCCCAGGAGGTTGAGGCTGCAGTGAGCTGAGGTTGTGCCACTACACTCTAGCCTGGGTGATGGAGTAAGACCCTGTCTCTAAGTAAATAAGAAAATAGTCTTAACATGGAAATTATTGGTAAATAACTATCAGTTTTTAAGGAATCTTGCTATATACTACTAAGTTTCTTTCTAAGATACTATCACACTTTTGGCCACCACTCCTTTTGGATGACAGTGCACATTCTGGTGGGCAGTTGCCAGTAGAGGGCCTCTTGTGTTTGTTTTCCTTTAATAAAATAGCTGAAAATTTACATATTATCATTGTCATCATAATTTATCATAATTTGTTATAATTTATTATGTCTGTATCTGTATTAAATATACTGATGCATTACATATTGATATAGATATATATCATATATGAAATAATATATAATTATATATCACATATCATAGATGTGATATGTAATTATATAATTACATATTATAATATAGGTATATATCATATATGATATATATTATATATGTGATATCTTATATATCATAATATAGAAATGTGATATATATCATGGATACAAAATTATGTATAATTACTATAATTATATGTTTATAATTATATACATTATGTAAATATTTACATATAAATTTATATATTGTATGTAAAAATTTAGATATAAATTTATATATAATTATAAATACACATGAATATATGCAAATATATAATTATATTTATATAATACATATTTACATATGATTATATAAAAATGATATATTGATATATCATACATAGTGATATATAGATATATATCACATATATTGTTATATATCTCATATATTGATCTATCATATATATAGATCAATATACATCATATATATAAAACCTTGAAAACCATAACATCTTTAGTATTTTTGAATGCCTTATTTTTATGATTAAAATATGAAGGCCTATTTTTATGATTAAAGTATTTAATCATAAATACTTAAATACATAATACATAATCATAAATATTTTAATACATAAATTAATATTAGATTTAATATTAATAATGTAGTAAATTTTTTTCTTTTGTTTTGGGACGAGGTCTCACTCTGTTGCCGAGGCTGGAGTATAGTGGTGTGGTCACAGCTCATTGCAGGCTTGACTTTCTGGACTCACGGGGTCCTTCCATCTCAGCCTCCTGAGTAGTCGGGACTACAGGCATGCACCACCATACCTGGCTAAATTTTGTATTTTTTTGTAGAGACATTTGCCATGTTAACCAGGCTGATCTTGAACTCCTAGACTCAAGAGATCTTCTCATCTCAGCCTCCCAAAATGCTGGGGGCCACTGTGCCTGGTGTGAGCCACTGTGCCTAGCTGTATGTAGTAATATTTTAAGATAGGTGCTAATTATTTTTCCCTATGTGTATTTTAAATATTAAACAAATTTTAGGATAAGAACTATATTTTGTTTTGCTAATAGGCAGAATAACAGAGACTTAGGCAGGGCTAGGATTCCAATCAAGTATATATGACTCCAAACCCCAGACTCCTCTTCATTAGAGCAGAGCACTTTAACAAGTTCACATCTGTGAGTCCTTTTCAGAGTCATTAGACTCTGTTTAGCTCTCATCATTCTGTATATTTTGGCTTGTTTTATTTTAAATACCACATGGCTTTTTAAGAATGGAGATATAATCTTACAACTAATTGCTATCCTAAGAAAATTAATAAATTTTGCTGAGTTGATAGTAAAAATAACTGTTATGATGACAGTAATTGGAAACATTTGTAAGATATTTCAGATTTTGCCAACTGTTTTTCACATGTTCACATTTGCAACATCTTGTGAAACAAAAATATAGTTTACAAAATAACATTTATCGCTGATGCTAATTTTGTTAAATAAGTTTTCCAAAATTCATACAATGGTGAGGTTATAGGTAATTTTTAATGTTTTGAATTTTGTTTATTTAAAAACTAAAGATTTATGTATCCTTTTAATCATTACATTTAATCTTTTATATATTTTTAAAGCAAAGAGATTGAAGGTAAACACCAGACTTAAAATTTTTAAAAAGTTAAATATAGAACTTCCGTGATTTTTATCAGGAATACATTAGATGCCTGTAGCTGAATGGCCAAAATTTATGACATTCAATTCTCATAGCAACCTGAAGTAGATATGATAGATTGTGTTTTTTTGGGTTTTTTTTTTTTTTTTTTTTTTTTTACAGATGAAGAAACTACAATTTAGAGATGTTTGAATGATTTTTCCCAAACTCAGACAATTAATAATTTATGAAGCCAGAACTAGAAGAAACATTTTCTAAATATGAACAAGCAGCTGTAGAGGCTTAATCCAATTATTATTCCATACTGTAGGCCAAACATAACCAAATAAAGCAACTACGGTTCACTGCAACCAGGAAAAGGAGGAGAAAATGCCCTGGAGAAAATGAAGTCAGAACTTGGAAAATCAAGTGGTGATGGGAACCCCATAGGTTGCTATCTGCTGATGGGTGTGCCTTCTCACAATGGAGCCAGTAGTGTGAGGACACCCTGAAAATCTAGGGGTGTGGTACCCATGGAAAGAACAACTCTAGCTGGCTTCTGGCCTCCCATGTTGCAGGGCCAATTCTTGCTGGGTGTGCTCCAGATTACCCCAAAAGGCAACAGCAACAACTGTGCTAGTGTGTCAGCCTGGAGCCAGGCTTTCTCTTGACTCACATAAACATGGATCAAATGCGCAGCTCTAGATCCAAGTCTCTGTTCCCCAATCAAAAATTCTGGACAAACTGGTTAGTTCTTTCAGATCCAGTTGCTTAAAATGATATACCTTACTTTACATATGTTCATTACCCTCCTGTGTCTAGGTAGTAGCTCTCCTATGAAGCCACTTGTTAAAAACTCCTGTTCTGGAGTGGCACTAGGGGGAGTCAGACTGGTTCCCGGGCTAGCTCAGGCTTTTTTTTTTTTTTTTTTTTTTTTTTTTTCCCTTTTTTTGAGACAGAGTCTTGTTCTGTCTCCCAGGCTGGAGTGCAGTGGCATGATCTTGGCTCACTGCAATCTCTACCTCCCGGGTTGAAGCAATTCTCTGCCTCAGCTTCCCGGGTAGCTGGGATTACATGTGCCCACCACTACACCCAGCTAATTTTTGTATTTTTAGTAGAGCAGGGTTTCACCATCTTGGCCAGGCTGGTCTTGAATGCCTGACCTCGTGATCCACCTGCTTTGGCCTCCCAAAGTGCTGGGATTACAGGTGTGAGCCACCGCACCCGGCACCCAGGTTCTGCTATGATGTGTTGGACAAGCAGATGGATCTAAGTCTCATCTTCACTCATATCCAGAGAAGAACTTCCCAATCAGAAAATAAATCCAAATACCCCAAGTGTTGAGATGCACCAGTGTGGGATCCAGCATGTGAACTAGGGAAGTATTAAATTCTAAGTCAGTGCTGGGAGTGGGTATGGAGAGGTTAAGCTTCCTTGTGAAATACTACATTCTGAGGCTAAGAAAGGGAGCAGACAGAACCTAGGAAATTTTGGTTGAAATATTAAGCTGCTCACAGACAGAGTTGGAATTACAAAACAAGAGAGGCAGAAGGAAGTGAAAAACAGAGTGGTATTTAGCAAGTAAATGGTATTAAGTGTCTTGTTAATTGGTGACAGAAAAATGTAAGTACACTTTTAGTGTTTGTTTAATTTTAATTGTTTAATTGTTTAATTTTTTGCTTTGATTTTAGGCTATTTAGCATCCATTCCAGTTTCTTTTGATAATAGCATCTGAATCTCCATTTGGAAATGATCTTTCTCCATTACATACAGTCTAATGGGCAAGGAAGACCAGTTGGAAATTATCTGCCTGAAATTTAGGTTATGAGCAGAATGATGGAAGTCTGTTAATTATTGGAGTTCTTTCATGACAGCATCAGTTCCTGGGGCAATATTATACTTCCAATACTACACTACACTCTCTGGAGCAGTCTAGTTTCTATATGTTTTATGCCTCGCTTTCTTCAGTCCTATGAGTCCTATGAGCTTTCCTATAACCCTTCCATAAATTCTCCATTTGCTTAAGTTAGAGTCAGTTGCTGATCACAGCCAAAGAATATTGACTCTCATGCTCCAGATTAGGCAAAGTAATTGAAGTTGAACCTTGTGATGTTCACAGTGTTAACAGTCTACCGAAACAACATAGGCTGTTCTATTTTTGAGAGAATGAAGCTGTAACTCCAAATATTTAAGATGATCAGGAGTGGAGGAGGTTACTGGAGACTGATATAGCAATATAATATAGTTACTTCATAATTTATTTAGAGTTCAGCCTGAGGATGTGAGTTGATTTTATTTCCCTCCACCATTTTATTACCCATTTTTTTTCAAGCACACAGCTAAGTTGAACAAATCCTATGATGAACATCCCATGCCCATTATCTATATTCTATTATTAACATCTTACTATGCTTGCTTTGCCACATATCTATCCATCTAACAATCTTTCTATCCACCTAACAGTCTTACTATCCATCCTTTTTCGTTTATGCAATTCAAAGAAAATTGTAGACCTTAATATACTAATGTCACTATTCTGTATTCTGTGTATCATCAAGAGTTAAATATTCATTTATATATTTTTTCTTTTGATGTAAAATTTACATACAAAGAAATGCACAAATCTTCATTTTAATTTCCTAAGTTTTAACAAATGAATCCATTGGTGTAGCCCAAACCCCTATTAAGGTATAGAACATGGCTTTTGCCCAGAAAGTTTCTCTAGCTCTTTTGTAGACAATCTTTCTTTCTCCCTCAGAGTTAACCACTCTGATTTTGTTCCAGGGAGCTTACTTCCTATAATGGGGAAACAAGTGAGCCGACACGACAGCTTGCCTGGGCCTCTAGTCGTCGGGGTGCTGAAGCACTACTGGGATTGTAACTGATAGACAAAATCGTGGCTAGCACTACTCTCAGGGAGAGCTCTGTAGGTGGTTGGAGGGTGTTTGCTTAGATAATAAGCACTCAGGATGGGAGGAATTGGCTTCTAGGAAGCATGCTTGGGTCGTAGTTGATGGGTCTCTGGTCCAGGAAGAGTGCAGAAGAGGCTGAAAACTGTGACCCTGGTCCTACTGGTGCAGCACTCAGTATCATTTTTAAGTAAAGGCCACACACAGACCTAATGATATCTATTTGAAGGAACACAAATGATTAGCCTACCTGTAGTATTAAATTACTGGCCTGTAAAGGTCCCCAGATGTCTCTGGGCATGAAGTGAAATACAAACTTGTGCTGAATAAATGTAAGGCAATTTTGTTCATGCACTTTACTAACAGGGAAACGACACACTAGGTCTTGTCCATTTGCTACAGAAGGCTTAAGTAAGAAGGCTGGAAATGGTGAGGAAGAAAGGGTGGCGTTACAAATTCACAGATGGTAGACTCTGGACAGTGGAAAGGGATGGGCTGGAATCTGAGGAAGACAGAATATTTTCCCCATTCTCTGTTCCTTTTCTTCCAGGGAAGGTCCAGGAGGGGGGGTGTGGTTATTGTGAATTGGTGAAATTTCCGATTCTGATATTTTCTGTTTCTTTCTTTGTTACTATTCTCTGCCACAGGTCACAAGGTGACCTGACCACTTCACATAATTTTAAGCTTACCCCACAGAGACAGACAGGCTCCTTAGTTTTTTCAAAGGGTGATCTTTACCTGGAAATAAAAATGTATGCAGTTGCTCAATATTAGAGCACTACCTTTTTTCTTCTGGAGGTGTATCATTTATGTATCCCACAAGAGTTTTCTCTTTTTAGTATTCCTCCTTAAAAACGTTCACATGGCTGAATCAACATGATATGTAGGTATCGGGATTCTGAGCTCTTTAGAAGCACCTGGTAGGAAGGCTGAAAATGGGAATCTGTGGCTACCTGGCTGCCACATATTCCTAATTACCTTGAGGATTTTAGTTTATGGCTCAAAAAACCATGGATGCAAACAAGAGACTTCATCTATATTTTCACACATAATTTTTCTTATAAAAGTAACTTTACAAAAAAAAAGTAGAAAAAAAATCATAACCTGTCACCGTAACAACTGTCATTAGCACTTTATGTTTGCTCTCTATATGTTTTATAAATTTGACATTTGCTCATTACCTCTGTACATTTTACATTGTTTTTACATCTATTCAGGCAATAATTTTCCCAGGTTGCATCTTTAAAATCATGATTTTCTAAGAGTTCCAAAATATGTCACTGAGTTAACATGTGATGGGATGTTTAACTATTTCCTACTCCTGGGCATTTTAGGTTATCTGCATTTTTTGCCAGTATAAATTGCACTATGATAGACCCTTTTTTCACGTAATATTTCCATGTGTTGGCACTTATGTACAAGTACAAAAGACAGCTACTACTAGGGGCTATTACTGTTTGCTAAGGAAGATGTAAGCCCTACCCTCATCATACATAAGAATAATAGTGAAGAGTACATAATAATGAACAGCTAATGAAGGCTAAGTAGTAAATAAAGAATAGATAGTGAAGATAGTAAAGAGTGTCCCACTGACGCAGCGGTAGACTCCTCTCCATTCTACCAGGAAGTCTGAGCCATGAGAGCCTCTTTTGTAGAGAACTTACTATTGTCCTCATGCTTTTTAATATTGTAAATTATTAAATACTTTAATTGCCTAGAATATTATTGGCTATTTGCATTCGTGTTGCTGCCTGTGTTGCTCATCTCTTCAAGCTTATGTGTGATTCCAAAACTTTTACACTGTGTTCATGGTTTAAAAAATATATTTTTCCTTATCACTATTTATCAGTGTTACTCCTAGTAATACTTTTTTGTTTATTCCAAAGTTTTAAGGCATTTTGTTAACTCATATTTACTTTACTTTTACTTTTTTAATGCTTTCCTCTATGTTTTGTGTTATTTTAAAATGTTTCCTTTAAGTAGAATTAGAAGAGTTAAACAAATATTTTGTGGCTCTGTATATATTACTATATAGAAAGTTGCCACATTTGTTGTACCTTCATCTATATTTAGTTTATCATACGTTTAGAAATAGAGCTTTAGAACAGTAATTGTAGACGGTGCAGCAGGAAAACACAAAAGCATCTGGAAAAGTAGATTCTGTCTCCTTGACTGCCTGTTACAAGAATTTATTGGTTTTGTAATCCAGAGGTCCTGGCCTCTACTGTTGTCAGAAGTAGCACTTCCCTTTAATTCTAAATGAAAGGATCCATGCCCTCATTATGTTTGACCACAGTCCCAAGGTCTCTGAGACTCCCTGGAGAATACACCCACATGACCAGATCAGTCCTGGTTTTTACTGTGTGCTTCAGCCAGCAGCTCCACTCTGAACTGCATCTCTGATCTCTGAATAATGATGTATTATTTTTTCACTGGCTTCCTTAGGCCATGATTACTTTCCCTATACAATTTCATTCCAAATATAAACATAGGTCTATCAATTAATACCCAGATCTCAGCTAAGATCAGTCTGTAACAATTAAGCAAATTCTATTGACAATACCAGAGAACAAAAGGAGATTTGCTATGTAGAAGAAAATCCAGGATATTAAATATGAACATTTCCAGGGTTCACAAGGCAAAACCAATTCCTCATTCTTAGGATCCTCCAGAGAATCTATCTTTTTCCTCCCTGCTTGTAAGTTGCAGGAACTGGTTCACATCTCCAAATCAGTATGTCTTTGACCTTGTACCCCGCAAGGTAGTCCAGGCCCCTTTATTCCTCCAGGACTCAGTCAAGGGAAAAATCCATTGTCCCTTCGCTAACTTTTAGTCCAACATCCTAACTTGAAAACAGATGAACATCCTGCAACATCTGTTTCTATTAAAAAAAAAAAAAAAAGCAAAAATACATATGTAAGCGTCATTATCTATAACAAAACCTCCATAAATTTGAAAGAGCAGATACTAAAAGACATAAAAAGATTGATTTTTAAAAATATATTAAGCAAAACATCCTAAGGGGATTCTAAAATATATAAAATTTCTTTATTATTTATTTTTCTTTTTTTCAACATGGGAAGGAGAACGGAAATGTCTTGATTCAAAGTACTGAGTCAAGTATTAATTCAAAATGGAAATGTAACTACTAAAAGTGAAATGAGAATAATATAATATGTGATCAGATATAACAAAGTATCATAAGTCATACTCATTATGGTCATGTAACCAGAAAACTCGAAAGAATAAATCAAAAAATTATCAGAATTAATAAAATAGTTAAATAAAAGGCCCGAATTAAGGAAAATCTATGCAGAATTAAGTAGTTTTTAATTATTTAGCATTATAGATAATTAGGTGTAAGGAGGAAATGAAAGTTTAAAAAAAGAAAATACTGAACAATAAATCTGGGAATCCAATGAATAAAGTTATCAAATGTACTAAATATTTAAAAATTAACATTGAGGTAGAATCCTATTATTTATGCATTTATTCTTTAATTCCACAATTATCTTTGCATGCCTATGTTGCAGAGACATTTACCACTGAGAATATATCGGTGAACAAGACAGATATAGTCCCTGCCTTAAAAACTACCACCTATGTGAGGAGGTATGCATTTTAAAAATTGGCGTTTTAAATAATCACATGACAAATTAAAACTGTGATCATTGTGATATATAATGTGGGGGCTACCTACACATGTGGAAAACATGAGGTGAAAGACAGTGGCACATTTGAGGAAGTCAAAGGCAGCTATGGTGACTCAGTGTAGAGAAGAAATGGGGAAAAAATGAAGTGGAGGGGTAGAGAGGGAGGTCCTAAATTATGTGGGATGTTGTTGACTGTGTTAAAAATTTTGACCTTAGGCTGGGTGCGGTGGCTCAAGCCTGTAATCCCAGCACTGTGGGAGGCCGAGGCGGGTGGATCACGAGGTCAAGAGATCGAGACCATCCTGGTCAACATGGTGAAACCCCGTCTCTACTAAAAATACAAAAAATTAGCTGGGCATGGTGGCGCGTGCCTGTAATCCCAGCTACTCAGGAGGCTGAGGCAGGAGAATTGCCTGAACCCAGGAGGCGGAGGTGGCGGTGAGCCGAGATCGTGCCATTGCACTCCAGCCTGGGTAACAAGAGCGAAACTCTGTCTCAAAAAAAAAAAAAAAATTTTTTTTGACCTTATTCTAAGAGCAATAGGAAGGCACTAAAAGTGTTTATGAGGGTTTGGAAAAACACGAATGGCAGGAAACGATCTATATATCCAACAGAAGGGGAAGATTTTAGAAATTATAGCCAGAGCTAGAATATTTTTCATTATTAGAAATGTTTCTTCAGAATTTTTGATGGTATGGAAAAAATGAAGTTAACTAAGTTTTAATATGAAGCATAGCATCAACTATGTTAAATATGTATGTTTATAATATATAATTGACATACATTATATATATTTTTCTTCTTTTAATGTATTTTTCTATGTGTGTGTATATGTGTATATATTTTCTATGCATGTATGTGTATTATGTATATATACATATATGCACACACATACATAGAAAAAGTAAACAATGGTAATCTATGATTTAGGGCTTTCAGTGAATTTTATTTCTTTGATTTTTTTCTGGGTTTTCCACATTTTCTATAATGAATGTGCATTCATTTGACAAGTCTAGGGAAACACTGTAGTATTTTTATTTGTGATCTCTTCTGAATTGGTAGGTTATCAAACAGTTTATTTCTGGGCTACAAAAAGTAAATGGTCGTGTACAGTGGCTCATGCCTGAAATCCCAGAATATTGGGAAGCTAGAGGCAAGAGGATCACTTGAGCCCAAAAATTTAAAGCCAGCTTGGGCAACATAGTGAGACCCTGCCTCTATTAAAAAAAGGAAAAAAATACAAAAAATAGCCAGGGGTAATTGTACGCTCCTGTAGTCCAAGCTACTTGGGAGGCTGAGGTGGGAGGATCACCTAAGTCAAGGAGGAGGAAGCTGCAGTGAGCCTTGATTGTGCTTGAGATGCTGTCTCAAGAAAGTAAAAATAAAGTAAAAGTTTTGATTAAATTTTATTCATTTACTTTTTTGTTATTGTTGTTTAACTGAGTATGGACGAATCTAACACATTAGTGTACATGATTCCCACATCTGGTAATTTCGTAACTGTACCTTAAGAGAGAACATGTATGTACAGAGAAGAGTTAGCAGAACAGTTCTGAGACTGTTGTCATTAGAAAGACGTGCTTGCAAGGTAGGCCTTGACTGGTGTCTGGAAACTTGGATTTCTGGAAGATTTCCACCATTTGCAGAACTGGATGGCTTGCTGTGCCCAGATGGTTTATACAACCTACGTGGTGTACACTGAAAACCTGCTTTTCTTCTTGAAGTCTGGAGTTCTGGAACATGCTAGGCAGAAGGTAACCTCTGTGACCAGTCCCCATTAAAAATCTTGGGTGTTGAGTCTAATGAGCCTCCTTCATAGATAACATTTCACACATATTGTCACTGCTTGCTGTTGGAGGAGCTAAGTACACCTGGTCTGACTCTAATGGGAGATAATTCTTGAAAGCTTACACATGATTTCCTCTGGGTTTAGCCTTGATTTTACTTTGACATTTTTGCTGTAATAAATTGTGCCATGAGTATAGGTTTATGCTGAGTCCTGTGAGTCCTCCTAGAAACCATTAAACCTTAGGGGTGGACTTGGGGACCCCCAATATAGTAGTCACTTAATTTCATGTCATTGGAGCTTTTATTCCAGAATTCTATTTTTATTTGACTATTAATAAACATTTAAACATAAGAGTTTAAGGAAACACGCTGAATCAATAATTTCAGTAAAAGATGGTATTTATATATTTTTTATTTTATATTTTAAATATTGATTGATTGAGACAGGGTCTTGCTGTTGCTCAAGGTGGAGTGCAGTGGCATGATCACGGCTCACTGTAGCCTTGACCTCCTGGGCCCAAGTAATCCTCCTGCCTCAGCCTCCTGAGTAGCTGGCACTACAGATGTGCACTGCCATGCCTGGCTGAGTTCTTAGTTTTTGTAGAGCCAGGGTCTTACTATATTACTCACGCTGGTCTCAAACTCCTGGCCTCAAGCAATCCTCCTGCTTTGGCCTCCCGAAGTGTTGGGATTACAGGTATGAGCCATTGTGCCCAACTGTATATGTATTTACATATAATACAGAAGTATCTAAACCTGGGCTTATAGTAGCTATATTACTCACTTGATTGGGCATTGATGATTCACAATCACAGTCCCATTGTGTTTGAAAATGAAAAATGTCTAAATAACTTCCAAATATTATGCAGGTCATCTAAAACCAAGTAATTCCCACTTTATACTTTACCATATTGTTCTATTTTGCTTCAAGTTATTAGAATTTAATACATTATATAGTTTTAGCTTTAATTTTCGTGTGTTTTCTTGTTAAAACATAGTTATTGTCAGAAGTAAGCAGCATATGAAAACTTGCATTACCCCACTATACAGTGACAAACACTGCTAACATTTCTATGCACATCTTAGCAACCCGTCTTGTCTCCCTTTTAGTTTTTCATCTTTTATGCATATATATATATGTATGATATTTTTAACAGAAGTGAAATGTGTGTATGTATTTCTGTTTTGTTTCACTTTAAATAGTGAATATTTTCATGTCAGAAAATAGCCTTTTAGAGCAAAATCTCATTTGCCACATAGAATTCTATCTTATGAATATTCTGTATAATTAATCAGTCTCATGATACATATAGGCAATTTTTTAATTGTTAGTATTTAACAATTAGCATATTTGATTCAGATTTTCCAAAAATTGTATTTTTAAAGTATTCTAGAAATATATAAAAATAAAAAATTATAAGAATATCAAAGATATAACAATACAGAAGATTGTATTCTAAAGAAAATGTTAGTGAATACATAATCTTGGAGAAACAGTTCTTAGGCATGACTTCCAATGATGGCAGAACTTTTTTAAAAAGCTTATTCTGCATAAGAAATAGAAACAATTGCTATAGAAGAAAACAATATATTAAAGGTTAAAATACAAATGACAAACTGAGAACAGAGAAACAAATTAAGAAAACCATTTGTAACTTTATAACATATGAAAAATATCAGTGACAGCTTGCGTATTTATTAGAAAAAAGTATAGCAATTGATAAATGGAAAAAAGGAATCAGTAGGGAATTTGCAATGGCCAAGAAAAATATGAAAATGTCTTCAATTTCATGATTGAAGATAATAAAATATAAATTAAGATAACGCAAATAATTTATCCTGTCAAACTAAGTATCAGTGAAGAATTATAGGCCAGGAGTGGTGGCTCAAGCCTGTAATCCCAGCACTTTGGGAGGTCGAGACAGGTGGATCACGAGGTCAGGAGATCGAGACCATTCTGGTCAACGTGATGAAACCCTGTCTCTACTAAAAACACAAACATTAGCTGGGTGTGGTGGTGCGTGCCTGTAATCCCAGCTTCTCAGGAGGCTGAGGCAGGAGAATCGCTCGAACCAGGGAGTCAAAGATTGCAGTGAGCTAAGATTGTGCCACTGCACTCTAGCCTGGCGACAGAACAAGAATGTCTACACCTTCAGCAAGGTTTGTGATGTGACTTCTCTGGCATGCATATGACCAATAAAGACAAATAGTCTTTTGTAAATCTAAAAGTGGATGTTAGTTTTAACTGCCAATTGTTGGACACTATTCCAGACCACTGAGTTCGAATCCCTAGAGGTGAGTCTAGGGAATTTGTAAGCTGCCCAGGAGACTCTTAAATGCATTGAGGTCTGCACACCTCTGGGCTAGATGCCAGAAACATGAAGGAAACAGATAATGTAGAAGGTGATTTTCATATTATCCTGCAGGCTGTGTCCCCCAAGATATCCCAATAATCATTTTCTTCAGCCTCTTGGATGATGATCTAAAGATTGTCCCTTTCAAATTTTCAGATATCACAGAGCCAGCAGAGTTAATGAATATTTTGGACAATTGGAAATGCAACGAATTGTGACAACTAGATCAAGATATAATTTGATAGAAGTAAATGTAAGGCCACTTTATTCCAAATATCAACTGCACAAGGGACAAGATAATAAAGACAGTTTGGGTTTAGCAGCGCTAATGATTGAAAATGTCATGGGGCTTTAGTTAGCAGTATCAGTCAACATTATGAATCAGCTACTTAAAAAGGCTAATATGATTTTAGGATGCATTAATGTAAATGAAATAACTAGAATAACAAGAAAATTGACCTTTATTTTATGCCAGTCAGTCCACATCAAATGTATTCATGTTAGGTGCCAAACCCTAGGAGGCTATTCATAAATTAACCTATATTCTGAGAAACCAACCCTGATAAAGGGACTTGAAATCATGTATATGAGGATACACTGAAACAAGGGATTTTCAGTCTAAAATAGAATAAACTAGGATTGGAAAAGAAGCATAGTTGGGGTATTTATTTTTTAATTTGCTTTTGCATGATTTATTGCTTTATAATTATAAAAGTCACATGGTTGTCCCTAAGTATCTAGAGGGGTGGGCTGATTGGTTCTATGACCTTCATGAATACCAAAATCCATGATGCTCAAGTACCTGATAGAAAATGGTGTAGTATTTGCATAAAACCTTTGCACATCCTCTTGTATACTCTTGTATAACCTAAGTCATGTTTGGATCATGTATAATACTTAACACAATATAAATGCTATGTAAATAGTTGCTAATAATATTTTGTTTAGGGAATAATGACAAGGAAAATAGGCCTGTGTAAGGTCAGTTCAAATGAAACCATCTTCCCCTCCCCCCCCAATATTTATCCATGATTGCTTGGAATCTATGGATATGGAACTAATGGATATAGAGGGTCAACTGTATACTTGTATTATTTTAAAAATTAAAAATTGAAAAATGCCTCACTCAATGTGATTTCAAATATGTTTTAAACATTTCAATACACACATGTAATATAATATCCAGAAGAGCTAAGTCTATAGCCTTACCACCCTACATTTTATATTTTTCAGACTTTTAAATGATTCTTTCACATTTATTTTTCTAGTGAAATTTAGGAACATTTTGTTAAGTCAAAAAAAGTTCTATTAAGATTTTGATTGGATTGCTGGGTCAAATGGAATTTCTATTTCTAGGTACTTGAGGAATTGCCACACTGTCTTCCACAGTGGTTGAACTAATTTACACTCCCACCAACAGTGTAAAAGTGTTCCTATTTCTCCACATCCTCTCCAGATTTTTTAATGATCGCCATTCTAACTGGCGTGAGATGGTATCTCAATGTTGTTTTGATTTGCATTTCTCTGATGACCAGTGATGACGAGCATTTTTTCATATGTTTGTTGGCCTCATGTATGTCTTCTTTTGTAAAGACGCGTGCACACGAATGTTCATTGCAGCACTGTTTACAATAGCAAAGACCTGGAACCAACCCAAATGTCCATCTATGATAGACTGGATAGGGAATATGTGGCACATATACACCATGGAATATTATGCAGCCATCAAAAACGATGAGTTTGGGTCCTTTGTAGGGACATGGATGAACCTGAAAACCATCATTCTCAGCAAACTGACTCAAGAGCAGAAGATCAAACACCGCATGTTCTCACTCATAGGCGGGTGTTGAACAATGAGAACACATGGACACAGGGAGGGGAGCACTACACACTGGGGTCAGTTGGGGGGAAATAGGGGAGGGAGGGTGGGGGGTGGGGAGCTGGGGAGAGATAGCAAGGGGAGAAATGCCAGATGTAGGTGATGGGGAGGAAGGCAGCAAATCACACTGCCACGTGTGTACCTATGCAACAATTTTGCATGTTCTTCACATGTACCCCCAAACATAAAATGCAACAAAATAAATAAATGGGGGAAAAAAAAAGGATTTTGATCGGATCTACATAGAATTTATGGGCTAATTTAGGGAAGGTTGACATCTTTTCAATATTGAATTTTTCTATCCCAAATAAGAGCCCTTATGTCCTCCCATAGAGTTCTTCAGAAGTTTAAAAATTGAGATATAATTCAAGTACCATTAAATTCACCATTTTGAGGTGTAGGATTAAATCAATTTTAGTATGCTTGAAGAGTTGTACAGTCATCATCATTATCTAATTAGTACTTTAATTTCTACAGAGAAGGCCCCAACCATTAGCAATCACTCCTCATTCCTGCTTTTCCAAGCCCTTTTCAAATACTAATTGACCTTCTATCTATATGGATTTGCCTATTCTGGACATTTAACATAAAGGGAAGTATATAATCTGTGGCCTTTTGTGTTTGGCTTCTCTCACTTAGCATTACATTTTTAAAGTTCAACTATGTTAAAGCATGTATCAGTGCTTCAATCCTTTCTATTGCTGAATGATATTCCATTGTATGGACATACCACATTGTTTATCCATTCATCAGTTGGTGGACTTTGGAAGGTATCCACTTTTTGGCTATTATGAAAATTCTGCATGAACACTGTGTACAAGTTTTTTTTCCCCCCCTAACAAAAATGCCATTCAGAATGTGTACAAATTTGTATGTGAACATATGTTTTTAGTTTTCTTGGTATATATACCTAGGAGCAGAAGTGCTGGATCATATGATTACTCTGTGTTTGGAGAAGAACTGCCAGACTGTTTTCTAAAGTAGCTGCACCATTTTACAACCCTACCAACAATGTACAAGTGTTCCAATTTTCCACATCCTTATCAACACTTACTATTGTCTATTTAAAAAATTTTAGCTATTCTATTGGTATTAAGTGGTATCTCATTTGTATTTCCTGATAACTAATGGCGTTTTATTTTGAGATAGAGTCTCACTCTGTCACCCAAGCTGGAGACTGGAGTGCAGTGGTATGATCTTGACTTGCTGCAACCTCCAACTCCCAGGTTCAAGCAATTCTTATGCCTTGGCCACCTGAGTTGCTGGGATTACAGGCATGCACCACTACACCCAGCTATTTTTTTTTTTTTTTTTGTATTTTTAGTAGAAACAGGGTTTCAGCATATTGGCCAGGCTGGTCTTGAACACCTGACCTCAAGTGCCCACCTCTGCTTCCCAAAGTGCTAGGATTAAAGGCATGAGCCACCGTACCTGGACAGATGTTGAACATGTTTTCATGTGCTCAGTGCACATAAAAGCACATTAATGTGTTTTCTTTAGAGAAATCTGTTCAAATCCCTTGCCCATTTTTAGTTATTTGTTGACTTTTAAGAATATTCTATACATTCTGGATGCAAATTCTTTATCAGACAAATGATTTGCCAATATTTTCCCCTATTCTGTGGGTTGTCTTTTCACTTTGTTAGGTTTTTCTTTTTTTAAGTGCATGAGTTTTTAGTAGTGAAGAAGTCCAATTTATCTTTTTTCTTTTGTCATTTGAGCTTTTGGTGTCATATCTAAGAAGCCACTACTTAATCTAAGCTGTAAAGATTTGTACTACACTTTCTCCTAAGTTTTATAGTTTTAGCTCTTTTATTTTGGTTTTTATGTTAATCATTTTGAGGTAATTTTTGACATGGTGTGAGGTAAGGGTCAAATTTCATTCTTTTGCATATAAACATACAGTATTATCAGCAATATTTGTTGAAAAGCCTATTCTTTTACACTAAATTGTCTTGGTGTTTTGCCAGATATCAATTGACCATAAATATATGGGTTTATTTCAAGATTCTCAATTATATCTCATTGATTTGTATGTCTATCTGTATGGAAGTACCATCCTGTCTTGATTACTGTAGCTTTATAGAAAGTGTTAAAACTGATGCATGTGTCCTTTAACTTTGTACTTCGTTCACTTTTTAGGGATGGGTTCTCACTCTGTTACCCAGGCTGGAGTACAGTTGTGCAATAATAGGTCACTGCAACTTTGAACTCCTTCCTGTGCTCAAATGATCCTCCCACCTTAGTCTCCTTTGTAGCTGGGACTACAGGCACCTGCCATCATGCCCGGCTTGTACTTCTTTCGTAAAATTGTTTCAACTCTTCTGGGTTCTTTGAGTCACATGAATTGTATGATCAGCATGGTTTTAGGGGGAAAAAGCCACCTGGGATTTTGACAGGAATTACATTGAAGTATAGATTAATTTATGGAGAATTTCTCTCTTAACAATATATATTTTTAAAATTTTTATTTTTAGTAGAGATTAGGTCTTGCTATGTTGCCCAGGCCTCTTAACAATATTAAGTCTTCCAATTCATGAATACAGACTGTCTTTCCAATTATTCCATTTATTTAGGTCTTTTACTTTTTCAATGATGTTCTATAGTTTTCAGTTGTTAAATTTTGAAATTTCTTTGTTAAATGTATTCCTGAGTATTGTATTTATTTTTTTATACTATTGTAAAGGGAGTTGTTTTGTGAAATAATTTTATTAACCCTCATTCTTTGTGTTATTGTCATCATAAATTCTACTACATATGATATAAACTTTATAACACATTGCCATTATTTTTGCTTTAAATTGTCAGTTGTCTTTCATGGAAATTAAGAGCAAAAAATGCTAGCTTTTTACATCTACTCAAATATTTACCATTTCCAGAGTTTTTTATTCCTTTGTGTTAACACAACTTTTCCTCTGATGTATCATTTCCTTCAGCCTAAATAACTTCCTTTAGCATTTCTTATATTGCAAGTCTTCTGGATACAAATTCTCCTAGTTCTTCTCTATCTGAAAATGTCTATATATCATTCTCATTTTTACAGAATAGAGTCACTGGCTAAAGAATTTCAGGCAGTTTTTATTCTTTTAAAGGAAATGTTGAAATTCGTTAGCATTTTAAAGATGACATTCCCTTGTCTGTTAATCTCCACTGTTTATGATAAAAAATCAGCCATCTTTTGTATCCTTGTTTTCATATTTTTTTTTTGGTGGAGGGGGATGTGGAGTCTCTGTCACCCAGGCTGGAGTGCAATGGAGCAATGTCAGCTCGTTGCAGCCTCTGCCTTCCTGGTTCAAGTGATTCTCTTGCCTCAGCTTCCCAAGTAGCTAGGATTACAGGCCACATCACCACACATGGCTAATTATTGTATTTTTTAGTAGAGACAAGTTTTCACCATGTTGGCCAGGCTGGTCTTGAATTCCTGACCTCAAATGATCCACTTGCCTTGGGCTCCCAAAGTGCTGGGATTATAGGCCACTGCTCCCAGCCTCCTATGGTTAATGTCTTTTTCCCCTATAGCTCCTTTAAAAATTTATCTTTACTTTGACGGTAATATACCTAGGTTTGATTTTGATTTTCTTTTAGTTTATGCTATTTGAGTTCTCTAGGCTTCTTGAAGTTGTAGGTTTGATTTATCACCAATTTGAGGAATTTTCAGCCATTGTATCTTCAAATATTTTTTTGCCCCTTGCTCCCCTTATTTTTAGGGTGTGACTTTTACTTATGGTAATGGTCCTTATTCCCTAGGGCATTTCTGGAATCTCAACTTAATGTTCAGGATTCTGAGCAAGGCCTCTCAACACTGTGTCAACTAGAAACCCAACATCTCTGACCCCTACATGACCTCTCTTATCTCCAGTCAGCTCAGTTCTGCATCAGCTACATTTGCTGGACTTGTGGAGATGCACCCTGTGTATGTACAGCTCAGTCTTCAGCCAATAACTCACTGGACACCACCATGCAGACTTCTTGATCCCTTCTTCTTTGTGCAGTTACTTTATCACCCAAGCCATAATCCAGCTGCTTCAGTAGCCCCAAGTTCGGACTCCTGCCTCATTAGCTCAGTGAGGCTGCTATGCTTTGCTTGGGCATCACCTTCCTACCCAGTTGTCTGGAAATTGCCCCCAGGCAGCAATCCAGGGAAAATGTGAAGTTTATCTTATATATTATATTCCTTCTCTTGAGGATTATGATCCTGCATTTCTTGTGGTCCAGTACTTGAAAGCAATTGCCTTACATATTTTGTTCAGTTTTAGAGTTGTTTAAGGTGGTGACACTGTCATGGTAGAGATGAAACCTGACTTTTCTTGTTAAATGATTTATTTAGAATATGCAAAATATGCCATCAGATATATCTAGCTTAAATGAGGCTAGCAAATTTAGATGCTCACAGGAATAATCCACAGACCTTAAAAACTAGTAAGATGGTCTAGGTATAAGTCTTCCAGCTGCTGAGCTATATGTACATCCTTTGAAAACATGTTGGTCAAACAAAACTTTCATGATCTTTATAGCTCAAAACCACTGGTGACAACCTCTGGCTTTGTAAGCTTAGTCTTTCTAAGTCTCTGTTTTCTCATTTATAAAATTAGAATAATTATACTTAACTCAGAAGGTTATTGTGAGGTTTAAATAAAATAAATACTTGGAATGGAATATTCATCAGTGAATAGCAGCTCATCTAAGAACTTGTTTCATCTACAGACCTTGGATTCACCATCACCTCAGTCAAGGAAGCTGACTCTACTAGCTACTAGGACCCATGACTACTTTCCTCAAAAAGACCACCAAGGGCTGAGCGTGGTGGCTCACACCTGTGATTCCAGCATTTTGGGAGGACGAGGCAGCAGATTGCTTGATGTTAAGAGTTCAAGACCAGCCTGGCCAACATGGCAAAATAATACAAAAATACAAAAATTAGCCAGGTGTGGTGGCACATGCCTATAATTCCATCTACTTGAGAAGCTGAGGCACGAGAATCACTTGAACCTGGGAGGCTGAGGTTGCAGTGAGCTGAGATTGCAGCACTGCACTCCAGCCTGGTTCTCACAGACTGTCTCAAAAAAAGGATGGGGGACTTCTCATTACCTTTTAACCAATCAAAGCATAAATGAAGTCCCCATCAAGCTTGCTGCTTCCTTACTCTTGAGCCAGCCACTCTATATTCCCTCACATCTCAAACTGTTTACCATTCCCTCTAGAATCACTGTTCCATAACCAGTGACAACTCTCCATTTTCAACTATTGCTAGAGTTCTCTCTCTCTCTCTCTCTCTCTCTCTCTCTCTCTCTCTCACTCTCTCGCTCTCTCTCTGTGCTTCCTTGCCTTTAAATATGGCTCTTTTCTAAGAAAACTAAAAGTAGCTATGGCTGTTTATTTATTTCTATTTTTTATTTTTTTTTGAGTCAGAGTTTTGCTCTGTTGCTCAGGCTGGAATGCAGTGGTGTGACCATGGCTCACTGTAGCCTCTCCCTCCTGGGCTCAAGTGATCCTCTCTCCCCAGCCTCCCTAAGTGCAGGGATTATAGATGTGACCCACCCTGCCTGGCCCATTTACTTTCACTAACCCTATTTACCACAGCGCCAGACAACAGAGCCAACATCCTCTTGTAGCTCATCATTTCCCCTTCATTTCTCCACCATCTCATAAAAATCCCTCTCCACTGAAGCTTATTCCATCAAACTTTATTACCCTCTACCCTATAGCTTGCCGTTTCATATCAACATTCCCAATTATTTCCCTAGTATTAATTCTAAAATCTTGGCACCTGTCTAATCTCTACCCCAATTCCTGTCTTCTTTCCACATTGCTTATGGGTGGTGATGACATTGATGACCCATTCTGTGCCTTAACTCTGAGCTCCTTGATCTCCTGTCAGTCGTGGCCTCCTCCTCTCCACTTCTCCCATGTACTCTCATGCTAATCATTAGCACTTCTAATCGATCCACTTATAAAATTACTAATGTATATATAGGTATCTGTGACCACAGGCTCCTTTCCTTATAGTTGCTTGTTCAACACTCCCATCAGAATTTTCAGCAGCCTCTTTATAGCAGTAACCTAATAACTCTTTTAGCATTTCTTTTCTTCATTTCCTTGTCTCCAGATTAATGTCCAGAGCTCAGGATTTCAGAGACACTCCTTCCTGTAGTCAGAATTCTCTTTAACCTCTGTTTTGTTCATCACCTTGATCTGCTCAGGCAAATCCCTGATTCCAAATGAATTCACTCATCTGTTCCTTCCCTATCTGTCCACACCAAGTGCTGCTGGCGGAAGTCACACAATAGGTCACAGCAGTTCAGTCATAAAATAGTAATTGACTCAGCCATTCTCCACAATGGCTATTTCAAACTTCCTACTTCCCTTCTTCCTACTCTGAACTTTTGGTCAACTAGAGTAATGCAATCTGAGCCCCACATTACGTGAGGTATAGATAGAGGCTCTGGTCATAAGCCAGGACAAATGCCTAACTTTTGTTCATAAACTTGGGCAAACGTGTGGAGATTCTCCAGTCCCAGTTCATCCATGAACAACATTTTCCTAGTGTTCAGTTTTACAGAGTAAACCCAGTTCTGACTCAGCACAGCATTTGAATCTTATGATTTCAGCTTCCTTCCACATAGGGCACTAAAATCCCAGTCCCAAGGACTCATATCTCATCTGAGTCCTCTGCGGGATTTGTACCTTAGCTCCCACTAAACACATTCCCTCTATTTCTCATATCTTAAGACGTCTTTCTCTATCTCTTTCTCTCTCTCTCTCTCAAGCTCTACATTTTAAAATATTTAATATAATTTTATATAGCATTTATATTCATTTGAAATGAGAGGGAATGATTTTTACTGGGTGCATTTTTTTCCATCCCAGCCTAGAAATCTAAACCTTTGGTTTGCAGCAGATATAATTTTAGTTGTAGCTGATGTAATTTTATATTTGTGTGATTTCTTGATTAATGTTAATATCCTCTACTGGACTCAAAGCTTCATTAAGGGCAGAGACTAGGTCTACTTTTTGCTCACCATGTGTCTTCAGCACAGAGCATAATTCTAGTATTTTATAGGCATTCAATAGTTAAGTGAACAAATTATTTTTATTATTACATATGTTGCAATGGCTTTTAGTATCCTGTACTGTTGCTATTCCTAGATCATTCCTCTCACCTCACCAAATCAAACTTCCTTCTCTTAAGACTCGTGTTGTTTAGATCAGGTCATTCTCATCCTCTGCTTGTAGTCTTCAGATTTTATTTCATACTAGTTACAGTTATAAAACTATCCTGTCATTATCTGAAACCATCCTTGAATCATTTAATATGACTTTGGCTGCAAACCAAAGTTTAATTTGCCTTAAAAGATAAGGGAGGCCATAGGCCGGGTGCGGTGGCTCAAGCCTGTAATCCCAGCACTTTGGGAGGCCGAGGCGGGTGGATCACAAGGTCAAGAGATCGAGACCATCCTGGTCAACATGGTGAAACCCCGTCTCTACTAAAAATACAAAAAATTAGCTGGGCATGGTGGTGCGTGCCTGTAATCCCAGCTACTCAGGAGGCTGAGGCAGGAGAATTGCCTGAACCCAGGAGACGGAGGTTGCGGTGAGCCGAGATCGCGCCATTGCACTCCAGCCTGGGTAACAAGAGTGAAACTCTGTCTCAAAAAAAAAAAAAAAATAAACAAAAAAAGATAAGGGAGGCCAGGGGCAGTGGATCACCACCTGTAATCCCAGCACTTCGGGAGGCTGAGGCAGGAGGATTGCGTAAGCCCAGGAGTTTGAGACCAGCCTAGGCAACATGGCAAAGCCCTGTCTCTACAAAAAACACAAAAATTAGCCGGGCATCATTGTGTGCACCTGTAGTCCTAACTACCCAGGAGGTTTAGGTGGGATGATCACTTAAGCCCAGGAGGTTGAGGCTATAGTGGACATAGATCTACACCATTGTGCTACACACTGCACCATCTGCTTGAATGACACAGCGAGAGCCTGTCTCAAAAAAAAAAAAAAAAGTTTATAGCTCATATAATAAGAAATTCAGACACAAAGCAGCTTCAGGTATATCTATCAGAGTTCTGATTTTGTTTTGCTACTGCTCCCTTGGGCTCTGTCTTCCTCTCTGCATTGGCTTTATCCTTCAATTGTAGCAAGATGGCCGCAATAGTTTCAGGCAAAGCACCAAGACACTGTATCATCCAAATGAAGAATTATAGTGGATTTTTTTTCCAGTGCCTCCTTCCTATAGTTAAGAAAATATTTCCCAGAAGCTCCTCGAACTTTCCCTCATAACACCAAGACATATAGATTATTGGCCTAGTCCTAAATGAGCCAATAGTAGTGAGATTTGGATTTCCATGCTTAGCTTAGTGTAATCATGCGGGATGGGTTGAAAGTTGTGGGAGTCAACCATCTTTACTTCCATAACTCTACATTTAAAATCTAATTTGGGGGACCCATGTTCTCAGGATCTCCCGAGACTGTCATGGAATAAAAAAAAAGTTTAATCTAATTTGAGCAACACAATTATACAGCATAAGACTAGCAATGGCTATTCTTTCATCTTTTTCACTTCTTGACATCTGTTCAATCTTTCCTTTGCTTTTGTTGAATCCTATAGCCTATCAATCCAGCTCGATTTTTCTAACACATCAGAACTCAGCTGGTGGCACTACCTCCTCTTCCTAATCTAACATTCATTTTCACAGGACTCTTCAGCACATGCAGTTCTTTTGCCACCATGCCTCTTTAGCCACAACCACCAGATCAGCCCAGTTAATCCCAGATGAACAATGAATTGTCTTTTATCTTTTTCTTTTTTTTTTTAGATTGCTAAGTCTTGCTAGAAAAAATTACATAGTTCTGCAGATTTGTGTTACTGTAAATTCATAGATGTTAAACTGAATATAGTTCGTAGTGCCATGCAGCAATTCTTTACTGCTTTCTAGTCAATTCCTTTAATAGGCATGATTCACTAGTCTTATGTGACTTTGGAAAACTCTTTAACCTCTCTATAATGAGAATAAGAGCACCTATGTTGGAAGATTGTTTTATGAATTAAAAAGGCAATGTATGTGAAGCAATGTTTCTACTCCCTGGTACATAGTACTCAATTAAATGCTAGCCTTTATTTTAATGGCAAATCTTAAACTTTGTTCTTTTCCTTAAGTCCTTCCTTTACCTTGAGTCTGCTTTTCTTCCCCATTGCCTTCTACTCTGAACACTTTCTTGACTTATGAAAAAGAGAGGTCAATATTTTTGGATTCCCTGGTTTCTTTTCATCTCCAAATACACCAGGAACTACATGCATTTTTTGCACCCTAAATAACTAGCATGGGGTCTAGCCCATGAAAATATTTAGTGTTTATTCTGTTGAATTTAAAATCCCCTTCTTTTTAATGTTGATTCTATGAAATTAGGGAATGATGAAGGGGCAACAATCATAAAGTGATAGTTTGGAAATTAGGTTAAATATTTGCTCATGGTGGTTAGTGAAAAATAAGTTCTCTGGTATTTAAAAATCTGCCTGAAGGGAACTTGGGACTCAGGAGATGTTTAAAGGAAAAGACGCATTTAGCTCTGATAATTTGCTACATAAACAAAACACAGATGAATAAGCTGGCTTTATTTGTAAATAATCATTTATGGTTCAAATAATTTCTCTTCTGTGACAGAGACTTCCCTACTTAATATTGCAACATCTTTCAACTATAAACAGCAAAACCAAATGGCTACAGACAATGATCAGTGTGTTTTATGATAGCAATATAGAGAAAGAACAAACATTCTCCTACTAACTAAACAAAACCAACCAAGCAAAGCCATTTTAACCTTTCTTGGGGCAGGATGAGAATGTAATAAATATGTTTCTTAGCGTATGCCCAGTCTGAATTTCTATGGCCAATTCTTATATTAAATTAAGTTTATTTCCTTGCACTAAGCTTGGATTTAGAAGAGAACATTAGAATGATGTTATTTTCTTGAGGATGTTTGTTCTAGTAAATGTCTCTTTTTCCTTTTTTTTTTCTTTGAGATAGAGTCTTGCTCTGTCACCAGGCTGGAGTGCAGTGGTGCGATTTCGGCTCACTGCAACCTCCGACTCCGTGGTTCAAGTGATTCTCCTGCCTCAGCCTGCCAAGTAGCTGGGATTACAGCCATGTGACACCACACCCAGCTAATTTTTGTATTATTAGTAGAAACAGGATTTCATCATGTTGGCCAGGATGGCCTCAATCCTGACCTGATCCACCCACCTCAGCTTCCCCAAAATGCTGGGATTGTAGGCATGAGCCACTGTGTCTGGCCTCCAATTTTTTTTTTTTTTTTTTTTTTTTTGAGAGGTAGTCTCACTCTGTCAGCCAGGCTGGAGTGTAGTGACAGGATCTTGGCTTACTGTAACCTACATCTCTTAGGTTCCAATGATTCTCTCACCTTGGCCTCCCAAGTAGCAGGAACTACAGGTGCCTGCCACCATACCTGGCTAGTTTTTATGGTTTTAATAGACATGGGGTTTTCACCATGTTGACCAGGCTGGTCTTGAACTCCTGACCTCAAGTAATCCACCCACCTCATCCTCCCAAAGTGTTGGGATTATAGGCCTGAGCCACTGTGCCTCGCCTCCCCATGAATGTGCATTTTAATATCTGTTCTACCAGTGGAAAATACATAGATTTTTAAAAAGTCACTGGTCTTTGTGGAGTTTTGAGAAGATGGGACCTCCATTAATTTCTAAAATGTGAACACATTGGCAAAGCAAAACCAGACTTGTTATGGATCAAACACTCTACCATTTAAAACATGTACAAGAAATTATCTACCTTTCATAGAGAATTTCATGTACATATTGCAGTTGATATATTCCTAGAGCTGCCTACACAGATAAAATGGGTTTTTTTGTTGTTAGAGTAGAAAACTGTGCCTCTTTGGCTTCTTTTTTTTTTTTTTTTTTTTTTTTTTTTTTGTTAAATTAGAAAACTCTTTTTTTTTTTTTTTTTTTTTTTTTTTTTTTTTTTGGCTCTGCTCTATTCAGTCAATATATATCATGTTTCTTTTGGTTTTATTAATTTCTCACATTTTCCAAAACTACCTAAAATTAAAAAAGGACATATTGGTACAAATTGGAATTGACAAGATATATCAATGAATCAAGTTGTGTTGACCCTAACTATGCATTTACAATGAAGATTTATTAGTTAGGATTCTAAACAACAGAATCTAAACTCATTAAACTTAAGAAAATGGGATGGGCTTAGCACGGTGGCTCATCCCTGTAAGCCCAGCACTTTGGGAGGCCAAGGTGGGCATATCACGAAGTCAAGAGATCGAGACCATGCTGGCCAACATGGTGAAGCCCCATCTCTACTAAAAATACAAAAATTAGCCGGGCTCCAGTAACACTATTTCTGCCCCTTGTCTCTCAGACCTAATGGCTCCCTGTTAATGCTAATATCTGGGTACCTCAAAATCTATTAATACTGCCCATATATTTATAAGTAGTGTTTTAATTGAAATTCTTAATTTTAGCTACTGAGATGGATTCTATTTATTATCAGAACTCTGACTGGTACTGGGAATCTAAAGTAGACCCACAATCAAACCCTGTGGATAAGAATCCTTGGGCAAGACTATTCTCTTATTTAATGAAAATAACATCCTAGCTTGGTGTTATGGTGGAGGTAACTACTGCATGCAGTGACATCAGGATTACTGAAGTGACTGCCAGTGATACTTCTGACTGCAGCTGCTATCAGATAGCAAATGTGATGGTTCAACTGGAGCAAATTAACACATTTCCTGGTATTTTTATATGAAACTATTGACCTCAAAAATTGATTTTGTTCAATTCTAATTCATAATTACATTTATTAGCAAAAATTTTCTTTGAGATAGAGTCTTACTCTTGACACCCAGGCTGGAGTGCAATGGCACAATCTCAGCTGACTGTAACCTCCTCCTCCTGGGTTCAAGTGATGCTCCTGCCTTAGCCTCCCTAGTAGCTGAGACTACAGGCGTCCGCCATCATACCTGGCTAATTTTTTTGTGTTTTTAGTAGAGATGGGTTTTTCTCATATTGGCCAGGCTGGCACTTCAAGTGATCCACCCTCCTCAGCCTCCCAATGGTAGGGAGAATACTATCCCTTCACTGCCTTGACTTTGTGCTATGCTGACTCTCTTGATATCTGTGATCATATAGCCTGGCAGAGCTTGGGAATCCTGATATATCACAGAACAACATGCTGGTTTATTACATATATGACCTTATGCTAATTTGATTTGGTAAGCAGGATGTAAAAAGTGGCCTACATGCCTTAGTAAGATACATGCATGCCAAATGATGAGAAATAACCTCTGACTGTTCAGCCAGCATATATGAGATATGAAAAATCCAGAATTGATGACATGAGATGTGTGGATGGACCTTATAGAATGGCCAAAGTGAATGTCTCATCACATGGTTCCTACTATAGAGGGAGATCTCAGAATTTAGGTTGACAAGATGATCCATCCTATGGATATCAGATAGCCTCTATTCCTCAATGACTTGTTTGATGAATTTATGCACAAAGTGACCATGTTGGCAAGATGGAAAGTTATGCATGGGTTTAGAGTATGGATTTCCCCTTACCAAGGCTAATTTTGCTGTTACTCTGATGATTGTCCATGCTACCAATAAATGAGATCCGTACTAAGGTCCTGATATGGCACCATGTCCCAAGGTGACCTGCCATTATCATTATAGACGGAGTAACAATTTATCCTCAAGTACATACATACAAATTCCTGTGGCATTATAGACTGCTCTATTCATTGTCATGGTATTCCATACAATATTTCTTTTGACCAAGGAATGGTGAAACAACTATGTTAAAGGGCATGTGACTAAGAAATTCACTAATAGTACTATGTACCATAGAAGAAGTGAGTGACTTGTCAAAGGGAGCTGGGAGAAAAAATCCTGCACAATTAGGATATTTTCCTACAGGATGCAGCATATGCTTTAGATCAGCACAAATATTTATTATATCACATAATTCTTTAGGCTTTTAAAACATCTGGCCACTGTTTCTCTCAGAACTCTTAAGAGTTGGCTTGTTCTAGGCCACCCCTTCCACTGATTTGAGCTTTCTGTAGGAACTTTCATTCACATATATACAAAAATTGTGTCTCTAAATAATCTCAAACATCATATATTATCCACAATCAATAGTAACAGCTTGTTAAAAGCTTTTAGTAGTTCAACAAAACAATACAAATATTTCTTAATAGTGTTGTGCTATTGTCATATCTGTTTCTTTCTATGTTATATTAAAGTGTAGGTAAATAGGAATATTATTCCTTCATTTTGTAATAGATCTTTTGTTAATATGAATTGCCTTCTTTGGCCCAATTCATGTTCTTTGCATTTAATTCAAAATAATCTGATATTAATATTGTTACTGTTGCTTTATTTTTTCATATTAGCTTGTATCTTTGCTCATATTCTTATTTTAGCCATTTTAATACTTTTTTTCTTATTTCAAATTTTTTTCATAGAAACAGAATATAGCTGTACTTTCTTTTCTGATATATCAGAAGGATTTTCAATTTCCTAGGAAGGTGATTCAATTTACATTTCTTATGGTAAATTTATTATTATTATTTTGCTTCTGGGATTTTCTATGTTTTCCTATCTGGCTGTTTTCCTCCCTCTGTTTTCTATCTTTTGCTGTATGAACTATGTTTTCTTTGCTTTTACCTTTGTAACATTTTGGAATTTAGTATATCCTTTGAAAATTTTCAAAAGCATCCCTTATCCCTATTTCTCTGATTATCAGAGATTTGGATATGCAACAGGATGTTCCCCCTGCCATTATTTTATTTCCTTTCTACCTCTCATTAGCTGTTTGTGTAAAAATCAAATGGAGATATTAATCCAGTTTTTTTCCAGGAAGAAGATATGGATAGTATATTTTCTAAGCCTTTATATCTTGTGAAGTATGAAGTTCTTGCCTCCATTTCTGACAGGCATTTTGACTGGAATTATTTGAATGTAATTGCAGCCAATCAATCAGACAGTCTTTTTTATTGTCTGTTGGCATTTAAGTGGGAGGTGATATATAAATTATCAGATAAGGCCAGGCATGATGGTTCATGCCTGTAATACCAACACTTCTGGAGGCCTAAGAGGGAAGATCACTGATCTCAGGAGTTATAGCTTGTTGTCCCAGCTACACAGGAGGCTGAGTTGGGAGGATCACTTGAACTCAGGAGGTCAAGGTTGGAGTAAGCCATGATTGCACCACTGTACTCCAGTCTGAACAACACAGTGAGACACTGGTATTGTTTGGCTGTGTCCTTACCCAAATCTCATCCTGAATTGTAGCTCCCATAGTCGCCATGTGCTGTGGGTGGGACTTGTAGGAGGTAATTGAATCATGGGGGTGGGTTTTTCCTGTGCTATTCTCATGATAGTGAGTAAGTCTCATGAGGTCTGATGGTTTTCTAAAGGGCAGATTCCCTGCATACGCTATCTTGAAGGCTGCCATGTAAGATATGCTTTTGCTCCTCTTTCACCTGCTGCCATGATTGTGAGGCCTCCCCAGCCATGTGGAACTGTGAGTCCATTAAACCTCTTTTTCTTTATAAATTACCCAGTCTTGGGTATTTCTTCATATCAGTATGAAAATGGACTTATATAGAAATTGGTATTAGGAGTAGGGTGCTGCTGTAAAATACCTGAAAATGTGTAAGCAACTTTGGAACTAGGTAACAGACAGAGGTTAGAACAGTTTGGAAGGCTGAGAAGAAGAAAGGAAAATTTGGGAAAGTTTGGAACTTCCTAGAGATTTGGAGGGCTTAGAAGACAGGAAAATGTGGGGAGGTTTGGAACTTCCTAAAAACTTGTTGCACGGCTTTGACCAAAATGCTGATAGTTATATGGACAATAAAGTCCGGGCTGAGGTGTTCTCAGATGGAGATAAGGAACTTGGGAGCTGGAGTAAAGGTATCTCTTGCTATGCAAAGAGAGTGGTGGCATTTTGCCCCTGTCCTAGAGAACTTTGAACTGAGAGACATGATTTAAGGGTATCTGATAGAAGAAATTTCTAAGTGGCAACATGTTTAAGACAAAGCAGAACATAAAGTTTGAAAAATGTGTGGCCTGATAATGCAGTAGAAAAGAGAAACCCACTTTCTGAGGAGAAATTCAAGCCAGCTGCAGAAATTTGCATAAGTTACAAGGATCCAAATGTTAAATGCCAAGACAATGCGGAAAATATCTTCAGGTCATGTCAGAGATCTTTGTGGCAGCCCCTCCCATCACAGGCCTAGAGGCCTAGGAGGGAAAAATGGTTTCCTGGGCTTAGTCCAGGGCCCCCCTGCTGTGTGCAGCCTCAGGACTTAGTGCCCTGCATCCCAGCCACTCCAGCTGTGGCTAAGAAGGGCCAAGGTATAGCTCAGGACGTGGCTTCAGAGGGTGCAAGCCCCAAGCCTTGACAGATTTCATGTGTTATTGAGCCTGTGTGTGCATAGAAGTCAAGAACTGAGGTTTGGAAACCTCTGCCTAGATTTCAGAGGATATATGGAAACGCCTGGATATCCAGGCAGAACTGTGCTGCTGGCGCAGAGCCCTCATGGGGAACCACTGCTAGGGAAGTGCAGAAGGGAAGTATGGGATGGTACCCCCCATACACATGCCTAGTGGAGCTGTGAGAAGAGGGCTACCATCTCCAGATCCCAGAATGGTAAAGCCACTGACAACTGGTACCCTGTACCTGGAAAAGCCATAGACAATGCCAGCCTGTGAAAGCAGCCAAGAGAGGGGCAGTACCATGTAAAGCCACAGGGGTGGAAATGCTCAAGACCATGAAAACCTACCTCTTACATCAGCATGACCTGGATGTGAGACATAGAGTCAAAGAAGATTACTTTGGAGCTTTAAAATTTGACTGTCCTGCTGGATTTCAGACTTGCATGGAACCTTTATCCCCTTTGTTTTGGCCAATTTCTTCCATTTAGAAGGGGTGTATTTACTCAGTGCCTGTGTCTCCACTATATTTAGGAAATAACTAACTCACTTTTGATTTTACAGGCTGATAGGAGGAAGGGATTTGCCTTGTCTTGGATGAGGCCTAGGAGGGAAAAATGAACTTTAGACTGGATTTTTGAAATAATGCTAAAATGAATTAAGATTTTGGGGGAACTGTTGAGAAGGCATGATTGGTTTTAAAATATGAGGGCATGAGATTCAGGAGGAGCCAGGGGCAGAATTATATGGATTGGCTGTGTCCCCACTCAAATCTCATCTTGAATTTTGTTCCCATAATCCTCACATGTTGTGGGAGGGACTTGGTGGGAAGTAATTGAATCATGAGGGCAGGTTTTTCCCATGCTGTTCACATGATAGTGAATATGTCTCATGAGATCTGATGGTTTTATAAAAGGTAGCTCCCCTGCACACACTCTCTTGTCTGCCACTGTGTAAGATGTGCCTTTTCTCCTCCTTCACCTTCTGCCCTGATTGTAAGGCCTCCCCAGCCATGTGGAACTGTGAGTCCATTAAACCTCTTTCTGTGTATAAATTACCCAGTCTCGGGTGTTTCTGCCTATCAGTATGAAAATGGAATAATACAGACCTGATCTAAAAAAAAAGTGTCATTTAAAATTAAAAATGGCTACAAGCTAAACACATGGTAATTAAAATTCACATTTGAGGAGAAAAGGAGAGAATTCAGACTGTGGGAAATCTCATCAGTAAAGTTGAACACAAGATGAATATGTTCTTGTAAAATGCTGAAGGAAAGGTTAATGATTAAAGAGAAAATTGTGGCTGTAGAAGAGACTCACAGACTCCTCACAATAAAACCAGTTTTCCTGCAGAAGAGACCCAGAACAAGTGGAACAATAGAAACAATTAAAGCTGCAAGGTAGGAAAATATTCCTGAGCAAAATTAGTGAAAACAAATCCATAATTAAACACATCCTGTAAACATTTTGAATTGCAAGATTGAAGATGAAAATCATGTTTCTAGGCAAATAGACCATTTAAATTAGAAGATATTTAGTCTAGTTTGTGATTGATTTTTATCTTTTTTTCTTTGTCTTCATAGTCTTTTTAGGAAGAAGTCGACAAGCTAAATGTGAAACTGCTAGTCAGATGTCATTATAATCTAAAAGTATTTTACAAAATTTTAGAAAAGCTAGGACAAAGTTTAGTCATTGTGAATTATGTTAACTGTCCAAGATACAGCTCTTGGAGGTTACAGAACAACAAATGACACTGGTGCCCTTTTGCTCTCTGAGTCTGTCCTGTGGCATGTATTTGTTCTATTACAGAGATTTCAATTCAAGTTAGAAGTTTTGGGCACACATTCTAATTGAATGAGATGCAAACTCCATTTACAACATAGAACAATCAGCTATGAAGAAGAATGGGTGGGGAAACATTTCCTTCCATAATTTTTACATAATTTCTTAAACTCTTGTATGCCCTTGAATACACTGGCCTGAATTGGTGTCATTTGTATGGGCCCTCTTAAGTCAAATTGTTACCACAAGGACTTTGTATGCAGCTTGGCATACTAATCATAGATTATTAGTTTTAAAGTCTTGGTCTTTACAGGGCCTAGATACTGAGTGTCTCATGGAATGGTCATGTTCTCCAGACATTTGAAATGTTTTTCACTCTGTTGACAAGCAGAGTCTGGTTTGCAGTGATTCAGCTGAAATAGT
This sequence comes from Sapajus apella, assembly GCF_009761245.1. NCBI lineage: Eukaryota > Metazoa > Chordata > Mammalia > Primates > Cebidae > Sapajus > Sapajus apella. Next base: position 17,293,857 of record NW_022436986.1, on the reverse strand, counting down.
TGCTTTCTGTCATCAGGGACTCAGAGGAGACAACCTGTGCTATGATTTAATTGTGTCCTTCGTGGTTCATGTGTTGGAAACTTGATTCTCATCGTGGTATGTCTGGGAAATGGGGCCTAATAGGAGGTGTTTGGGTCATGGGTCACCACCTCATGAATGGATTAGTGTCTTTCTCTTGGGAGTGGGTTCAATAGCAAGAGAGTGAGTTCCTTATAAAATGACAAATTTAGCCATCTCCTTCTTTTACCTTTTCTTGCCTTCCGTCTTCCACCATGGGATGATGGAGAGCAAAGGCCCTCACCAGACACCAGCTCCTCAATTTTGGACTTCCTTACCGCCAAAACTGTGAGCCAAATACATTTATGTTCATTGTAAATTACCCATCTGTAGTCTTCTGGTATAGCAGCACAAAATGGACCAAGACAAACCCCTTCTAGCAAAAACAAGCAAATAAACAAAAGGCAATCTCAGCCTTCTGGACCACTTCCTGTGTACATTTTAGCTAAGTCATTGAGGGGCATGGAGAGCATAATGTTGGTAGGTGGAGATTCACACTTATCATTTCTTCCTACAATGTTTTAATACTAGAAAATGCTTTGAAGTTTCAAACAGTATAACATAGGGTGATAGGAATCCCTTGCAAGCCTTGCTGGTATGCTGCTCTTGGAAAGGAATTATGGCTCAAAGGTACTAAGTTATTGAATGTATTCTGTCCTCAGAGCACCTGAGTGTAAATCTTCCCCCAAACAGCTGCCTGTACTGATTCACTTCCTTTTTTGACTTCTGTTTCCTCATCTCTAAAACAAAATGGCTGAGCTTGGTTGTTACAAGGATTAATGTAAAGGGGCAGAACATATACAGTCACAGTCATATTGTGAGGGGATTGGTTCCAGGAACCCTGAAGATTCCAAAATCTATGGATGCTCAAGTCCTTGATGTAAAATGGCATAGTATTTGCATACAACCTACGTACATCCTCTTACGTACTTTATTTCTATATTTTTTTTTAGTTTTTGAGACAGCCTCGTTCTATCACCCAGGCTGGAGTGCAGTGGCAAGAACTCAGCTCACTGTCTCCTGGGCTCAAACGATTCTCATACCAGCGCCTCCTGAGTAGCTGGGACTACAGGTGCCCACCACCATATACCTGACAAAATTGTTGTATTTTTAGTAGAGACAAGGTTTCACCATGTTGGCCATGCTGATCTTAAACTCCTGACCTCAGGTGATCCTCCAACACCTGCCTCCCAAAATGCTGAGATTGCAGACCTGAGCCAACGTGCCTGGCCCCTTCTGTGTGCTTTAAATGATCCCTGGATTATTTGTAACACCTAATAAAAAGTAAATACTATGTTAATAGTTGTTATACTACATTATTTTTTATTTGTATTATTTTTAATTGTTTCATTATTTATTTAAATCTTTATGTGATCAGTTGAGTTCATAGATTCAAAATCTGTGAATATGGAGAGCCAACTGTACAATGTTTAGTTATAACAGGGGCTCAAAAAATGTTACTAGAACTCCCTCTTTGATTCAGTCTCAAGATAAATAGAATGAGGAAACTTCTAGGTATTTCTGGGAGTAGTTAGAAAATTGCTTCCTATGAATTAGACTTTATGTTTTTGTTTTTGTTTTTTTTTCTAAAAATGAATATGCCTGTTCTGATTCAACAGTTAATAGTTGGGCAATCTGAAGAAGAAAGATGTATGCCTGTAACTTATGTTGTTGGGGTGACCTTGAAGGGGGGAAGAATCCTTTGTATGGATCAGAATTAGGTCCAGAAAGGTAATACTTTTGTAGAATAATGAAAAAGTACAGATTTAAGAATGAAATTAAACCTAGCTGTGTGTAGTTCTCCCACTTACTAGCTGTGTAATCTTGAATAACTTCTGCTTGGCCTTTAGTGAGAGATAACACTCGTGAAAGCAATGATTAATTTTCCTTTTATCTCCCCTCTGAGTTCCATTGATTACCACAGTTCCATTGATTTCCTCTTTTTTCCTTCATAAAATAAATAACATTTAAAGGAAAGTTTTCTCCAGTTATCCCATTTCAATATAGATTTTGCTTCATTTTTCTATTTGAACTCTTCTCTGTATTCAGACTCATTACTATATAATATATTCTCACACTAGCACCTCACTGCCTTGATTCCCCTTAAAGTGTTTTGCTTATGAATATATTTGTTGGAACTTTAAAAATGTATATTTCAATAGATCTAGAAGTCAGTTGAGAAGTGAATTTTACATCTTTATCTGTTGATAATCATTGATGATGATGAGTCTATATAGAATGTTGATCAGCATTCTATATAGATCATGCAAGGGCAAGATTATCATTTTATATTCTACATGTATAGTACATAATACTCCCCATAACCTGCAAAGTATTTTTACAAATGGAGAAACTGAGGCTCAGAGTGATGCAATAGCTTGTTCTAAGTTATACCTAAAAAGTGACATAGCCAGGAATTTAAAGCTAGGTCTTTCCCCATTGTACAATGATACCTTTTATCATGTGATCTTCATTCCTCTCATTTTTTTTTATACCTTAACAGTTCATGCAAATTTAACATTGGCTTTATTTGTAAGGTTTTGGTGGCTCTCCTTGGGGCAGTTGCAAATGACCTCTACCTCCTACACTAGATTTAATAGATATTAATACCATGACATAATTGCTTCAGATTTTTCTTTCCTTCTTTTTTTCTTTTTGGTTTTGAGGTGAAGTCTCACTCTGTTGTCCAAGCTGAAGTGCAGTGGCACAATCTTGGCTCACTGCAACCTCCACTTCCTGGGTTCAAGTGATTCTCCTGCCTCAGCCTCCTGAGTAGCTGGGACTACAGGCATGTGCTACCATGCCCAGCTAATTTTTGTATTTTTAGTAGAGACAGAGTTTCACTATGTTGGCCAGGCAGGTCTTGAACTCCTGATCTACCCTCCTCGGCCTCCCAAAGTGCGAGGATTATAGGCGTAAGCCACCACGCTCAGCCCAGATTTTTCTTTCTATTAAAGAAATAAAATATTACTGAGACAGCTGAAGCCCATCTTTTCTTTTTCCTCCTTCCCAGTAGCTAGCCAGTATCCTGAAGTTTTACCACAAAAGTATATACCTACAAATACAGTATTCTAAATATGAATAATATAATTATTTCCTCATACATATTTTAATTTTAAAAAGAATCAAACATCACTTTATCTGGAATTCAAGATGAACCAATAAGCAGATGTATTGCTTTATAAAAATCAGGGGGGAAAATCTACCAAAAAGCATTATATTTAAAACAGATGTTCTGGTGTCTGAAGTGATTCAAAAAAGAATTTATGATCATAGAAGGAAAGAGGAAAAATGGTCACTTTAAAAAAATTTGTGTGTTACTTTATATTTCAAGAGGGAGATATGTTAAAGTATTTTCTTTGGTTAAAACTAATCAAGTATGGAAAAATTAATAGTCAAGAAGGAAATAGAATAAAAGAAAGCCCAATCATGAAGACTATAAAATGTGCTGGCACAGAGTTAAAGACTCTATGATTAAAGAAATTGCTCATGAAATAGATTAGTGCAGGGCATTTCTCCTTTGTCTAATTAAGCTTCCTGAATCATGGAATGTAAATTATACCTGGTGATGCTCTGTTAAAATGGACTCCCTTGTTTCCTAAGCAATTGAGGGTAACTGGATATTAGCCCCTGGCCCATAACATCTAGAAAACTTCCAATATTTTTTTCAAGTTTAGGCATTAAATATCTATAGTCTCCTAGATAGATTTCATATTTTCCCGTATTCAACTTTTTGTTGAATTTAATATGTTTCTAATGTTGTGTCACAGACATACCAAAATAAAACTAAGGTGGGAAAACATAATTTAAGCTTGTCTACAGTTCTTCTCTATTCTTACCTCGGCCATATGTTTACCGTGGCCTCAGCTCTATGCTAAGGGCATGGCATTTCAGGGTTATTTCACTGGGGTTTACGATTCTTTTGTGGAATGCAGCCTCTGAGTTACAGCCCCTGGGTGTCAGGAAAGATAAGGGTGAAACTCGGGAAGTGGAAACATCCCTGGGCTATTAGCCTTCTGAAGCTTCCCAAGCCCCTGTGACTGTACCCCCAAGATGGTGCTTGGCCCTGACTTCCACTCTTCTTTTTAGTTTATCAGTTCTTTCTTTTGAAGTGAAGTGGCAGCTATAACTACAATTCCAGGCTATTAGGGATATTAAAATTTACAGGACTGTAAATGTTTTGGTTTTTCTTTAAAAAAATCTATAGAATTCATCCTAGAAATAACTCACTCTCTGTACTTAAGCCATAAAGCACTAATTTTGTTTCCTTTCCTTTCCTATTTATTATTTATTTATTTAGGAGATGGGGTCTCTCTCTTCTCTAGGCCGAAGTGCTGGAGTGCACTGGCATGATCATGGCTCACTGCAGCCTCGACCTCCTGGGCTCAATTGATCCTCTAACCTCAGCCTTCTAAATTGCTGGGACTACAGGTGTGCACCACCACATTTGGCTAATTTTTTTGCTATTTTTTGTAGAGACAAGGTTTTGCCATGTTACCCACGCTGGTCTCAAACTCCTGGGCTCAAGTGATCCTCCCACCTTGGCCTCCCAAAGTGCTGGGATTACAGGCATGAGCCACCACATCTGGCCATGAAGCACTAATTTTTAAATACCTCATTGTGTTTGAAATAATTTTTTGTTTGTTTTTGTTTTTTTTATACTTTAGGTTCTGGGATACATGTGCAGAATGTGCAGGTTTGTTACATAGGTATGCATGTGCCATGGTGGTTTGCTGCACCCATCAACCTGTCATCTACATTAGATATTTCTCCTAATGCTATCCCTTCCCTAGCCCACCAACCCCTGACAGGCTCTGGCGTGTGATGTTCCCCTCCCTGTGTCCATGTGTTCTCATTGTTCACCTCCCACTTATGAATGAGAACATGTGGTGTTCAGTTTCTGTTCCTGTGTTAGTTTGCTGAGAATGATGGTTTCCAGCTTCATCCATGTCCCTGCAAAGGATATGGACTCATACTTTTTTATGACTGCGTAGTGTTTCATGGCGTATATGTGCCACATTTTCTTTATCCAGTCTATCATTAATGGACATTTGGGTTCTAAGTCTTTGCTATTGTGAATAGTGCTGCAATAAGCATATGTGTGCATGTGTCTTTATAGTAGAATGATTTATAATTTTTGGGCATACATGCAGTAATAGGATTGCTGGGTCAAATGCTATTTCTGGCTCTGTATCCTTGAGGAATCACCACACTGTCTTCCACAATGGTTGAACTAATTTATACTCCCACCAACAGTGTAAAAGCATGCCTCTTTCTTCACATCCTCTCCAGCATCTGTTGTTTCTTGACTTTTTAATGATTGCCATTCTAACTGGCATGAGATGGTATCTCATTGTGGTTTTGATTTACATTTCTCTAATGACCAGTGATGATGAGCCTTACTTTTTAAATGTTTGTTGACCACATAAATGTCTTCTTTGGGAAGTGTCTCTTCATAGCCTTTGCCCACTTTTTGATTTTTTTTTTTTGTAAATTTGTTTAAATTCCTTATAGATTCTGTATATTAGTCCTTTGTCAGATGGACAGATTGCAAAAATTTTCTCCCATTCTGTAGGTTGCCTGTTCACTCTGATGATGCTTTCTTTTTCTGTGCAGAACTCTTTCGTTTAGTTAGATCCCATTTGTCTATTTTGGCTTTTGTTGGCATTGCTTTTGGTGTTTTAGTCATGAAGTCTGTCCATGCCTATGTCCTGAATGGTACTTCTTCTAGGGTTTCTATGGTTTTTGTTCTTATGTTTTAAGTCTTTAATCCATCTTGAGTTAATTTTTGTAAACGGTATAAGGAAGGGGCCCAGTTTCAGTTTTCTACATATGGCTAGCCAGTTTTCCCAACACCATTTATTAAATAGGAAATTTTTCATCATTGCTTGTTTTTATCAGGTTTTTCAAAGATCGGATGGTTGTAGATATGTGGTGTTATTTCTGAGGCCTCTCTTCTGTTCCATTAGTCTATACATCTGTTTTGGTACCAGTACCATACTGTTTTGGTTACTGTAGCCTTGTAGTATTGTTTGAAGTCAGGTAGTGTGATGCCTCCAGCTTTGTTCTTTTTTGTTTAGATTCTCTTGGCTTTATGGGGTCTTTTTTGGTTCCATATGAAATTTAAAGTAATATTTCTAGTTCTGTGAAGAAAGTCAATGGTAGCTTAATGGGGATAGCATTGAATCTATAAATTACTTTAGGCAATATGGCCATTTCCATGATATTGATTCTTCCTATCCATGAGCATGGAATTTTTGTTTGTTTGTTTGTGTCCACTCTTATTTCCTTGAGCAGTAGTTTGTAGTTCTCCTTGAAGAGGTCCTTCACATTCTTTGTAAGTTGTGTTCCTAGATATTTTATTCTCTTTGTAGCAATTGTGAATGGGAGTTCACTCATGATTTGGCTTTTGGTTGTCTATTATTGGTGTATAGTAATGCTTGCGAATTTTGCATATTGATTTTGTATTCTGAGATTTTGTTGAAGTTGCTTATCAGCTTCAGGAGGTTTTGGGTTGAGATGATGGGGTTTTCTAAATGTACAATCATATCATCTGCAAACAGATATCATTGGACTTTCTCTGTTCCTATTTGAATACCTTTTGTTTTTCTCTCTTGCCTGATTTCCCTGGCCAGAACTTCCAATACTATGTTGAATAGGAGTGGTGAGAGAGGGTATCCTTGTCTTGTGCTAGTTTTCAAAGGAAATGCTTCCAGCTTTTGCCCATTCAGTATGATATTGGCTGTGGGTTCGTCATAAATAGCTCTTATTATTTTGATGTACATTCTATCAATACTTCGTTTACTGAGAGTTTTTAGCATAAAGGCGTTGCATTTTTTTGAAGGCCTTTTCTGCACCTATTGAGATCATCATGTGTTTTTGTCATTGGTTCTGTTTGTGTGATGGATTATGTTTACTGATTTGCATATGTTGAACCAGCATTGCATCCCAGTGATGAAGCTGACTTGACTGTAGTGGATAAGCTTTTTGATGTACTGTTGGATTTGGTTTGCCAATATTTTATTAAGGATTTTTGCATTTATGTTCATCAGGGATATTGGCCTTAAATTTTCTTTTTTTGTTGTGTTTCTGCCAGATTTTTGTATTAGGATGATGCTGGCCTCATAAAATGAGTAGGGAGGAATCCCTCTTTTCTACTGTTTGTAATAGTTTTAGTTTTAGAAAGAATGATACCAGCTCTTCCTCTGGTAGAATTCGACTGTGAATCTGTCTGGTCCTGGGCTGTTTTTTTTTTTTTTTTTTTTGGTTGGTAGGCTATTAATTACTGCCTCAATTTCAGAACTTGTTTATTTAATTTCAGTATTTACCTGGTAGTCATTCAGGAGCAGGTTGTTCAGTTGCCATGTAGTTTTGCGGTATTGAGTCAGTTTCTTAATCCTGAGTTCTAATTTGATTGCACTGTGGTCTGAGATACTATTATGATTTCAGTTCTTTTGCATTTGCTGAGGAGTGTTTTACTTCCAATTATGTGGTCAGTTTTAGAACAAGTGCAGTGGTGTTTGAAATAATTTAAAGCAATCTTATAACCATTTCAGAGTACCTAAACATAGAGGAAAGTAATAGCTAAATTCTTAGTAGTTAAATTGAGATATGTACAATAGATGTTGAAATTACTGTTAATAAAATATGATTTTAGGAATTGTTTCTAAAGTGATTTTTAAAAATTTTATTAAACAACAGAAGAATCATTTTTAAAGCTGTATCTAAGCACTTTTAAAATGTTATTTTATTTTTAATTTTTATTATACTTTAAGTTCCGGGATACATTTTTTTAAAGATTCTTTCTGTCCAATAATCCAAGTTTTGAAATCAAACATGAAAACTAAAAATATATCAGAAAAAGAATTACTGATTTGCAAGTTCCATATCATGAAAGACAAAACATCAGAAGAAAAAATTTTCAACACAATTGTAAAAACTCAAATTATATATGTAATTTGTCTTCTTATACTGAATATTAATTAATCCCTAAAGGAATATTTGCATATTAGATGGATACAAATAGATGTCCTCTACACAGATGAAATTTCCAAGGTCGCTCTCCAAAATTCGCCTCCTTCATTGGTCTGTCGTTGCCAAAACCACACTTCCCAGTGCTATTAAACTTTCTGCCTGAAACTATTATTTAAACCTCCTTGGTAAATTATCATTTAAAACCTCCCTGGTGTATTAGTGAATTGTCAAGAGTACATTAAATTCAAAATACCTCATATTCGACTGAACTGTTAGTATTTAAAAAATTTTCACCCTAATCTCATGGTGAACTCTTGCCTCTCATTCTTAAAATCCCAATTTGAGGTTCTATATTTTCCAAAACAAGATTTTAATTGTGTATTACTTCATTTAAAAATAATTATACTAAGCCTAGAACATCTTAACATGAATAACATTTTAATTTAAAATAATTATATTTTCAAAGACAAAAGAACTTGGTGAGAAGAAATGCATTGTGTTACGTTTTGCTAATGTAATGTCTAGCTTTATAGATGACAGCTAGATTCTCACATCTACCTATGTATTCAGTCTGCTGTGATACATTGTTTTGGTTGACACTTACAAGGAAATTCCAGCCTCGCAAAGATAAGTAGTTGGAAAAGTAAGAGGGTTTCATAGCCATTGCAGAAAAGTTTAGATATTCTTCCTTGATATTATACCAAATGACAAGTGGTAGTTTCTTAAAGGTAAGTTGCAAAGTGAAATCTGAAACTGTATCAAGGAAATTTTATACTCAGTTACATGAACAACCTATTGGTCTTTTGTACTTTGAATGGACCTTTTATCCACTCAGAAGGTTATAGTATTGATTCACTGAGTTATGCAGATCTTTCAAATGCTGATGCATTTTATTATATAACATTAAAACATCACAAAGATTCATATCAACACCAATCTCAGAAAAACAATTTAAGTAACTTAAAGGTAGCAATGTCTTTAAGTACAATGGTACAAGTTTTCCAAAGTTGTGATTTTTGCTTGAAAGCTCAACTATTGTAATTGGCAATAAACACTGCCAGTTGTTTCTCTTGAGGTGACAGTCTTGCTTTTTTTAATTTTCAAGAAAGATGCCTGTCATACAACCAAATCCGAATAAGAATATTTGTCTTTCATCTGTTCTTTTACGTAAAAAAAAATTCCATGAAAAAAAAAACTAGCTCAGCTTGCTACTCAAAATTACAAAGTAGTGTTTTTCTTCTACAAATATGTTACTTTGTTATGCTTTTTAATGCATACTGCCAAGTTCATTACACAGAATATTAAACAGTAACAAGATTTAATAAAAGGCATGATATCTTATTATTCTTATGAAAATCATTTTTTAATTATGGACCTTCTGAAAACCAGGTCTCAGGGATTCTAATTGGTATATAGTCGGTGCAATAGATTCTCATAGACTCTGCCTCAACTAAGGTATTGGGGAAAGTAAGGTCTTCGCTTCTCCTCTTCACTTCTTGAAAATTTCTCCAGTACTGATATGGAGCTGTAATAAGCTGTTATATTCAATGCTACAACAGGGGCTGCCCACAGAACCTGGAGTTACAACCTGCTGTTCTGAATATTCTTTATTTTTAGAAAAGCTAAATTATCAGGAATGGGAAAATGAGATCCTTATAAAACCTTTTTTTCAGGGGCTAGGAGAATAGGAGGAGGAACAGCAGGAGACATGGACTGATGTTTTGCCATGTTCCTGCAGCCACAGGCTTCCTGGGAAGTATAATGGGCCCGTTGATCCAACACTTCTGAAAACCTGGATACCAAGGGATGCCAGAGGTTACTTTGCCTTGGGACTCTTCCACCCAAAAATTTGTAGCTTCTGTAGCCCCATGTGCAGTTCACAAACCATATCCTTGTTCTAGTACTACAAAACAACCCTTACTCCATCCCACCTATGCCCAAGGTATTAAAGAGAATTAAATGCAGGACGGGCTTCTTATACCATCATAGTCAGCTCTAACAGCCACAGAAATGGCTGGCAGAGTCATTTCCAGGCTTCTGTTGGACTTACTTGGAGAACAATGCACTTATGCCCATAGGTGAAGCTTGCTTCAAAACAAAGGACATCCTAGAAAAATGGGACAGGCTGCATCTGAGACTTTCTATGGTATAATTCTGGTGGCATTTTGGCTTTTCCCTGTTGCTGGCTTAAGATGCACCTTTCTTGAATCTGCTAAGTGGTTACCATTTACCTTTCTGTGATTTTAGTTTCCCCAAATTTGTTGTTATTATTTTACTCTGGGTTGGCTCTGTGATAATGACAATAGAGCTTTCTTTTTCTCAGGGTAATGATGTCCACTAGTCACGGTCTAGACATGAAAAATTTGTCAGAATCACTACATAAGGACTCAGGGCTTCTTTACATGGTTGTAAAGTTTGTCCATTTGACAAAGGTGTCTGGCCCAGGGTGTGAATGGGGGCTAGCATTCAACCCTGCTCTGCTCACCAAGCCATGTCCCCACAGTGCTGGGTCTGCCCAGAGTGAGCATCTTTTTGAGCTACTCTGCAGGGGGAGTACCTTTTACAGAGGAACTACCTTTTTCTAGCTCACACAACAATGCTGCTGTAGAAGGCAGCAGCTGCTCTATTAGTACTGGCCTTGGCCCATCCTGGGACCTGTGAGTGATATTTTCCTTTATGGACTGCCAGTGTGTGTCCTACTTAGCAGGATTACCCTTAAAGCCTTCCACTCATCTATTTACTTTTTGCCAAACTGACACCTACACAGGGTCCTGGAAAAGTGGGCCAAGAGCTGTAATTTCTCCCTGCTGGCTAACTGGCCTATTTCCTTCCACCAACTAAGTTATCTCATCAACTAATCTCCTTCCCGTGTCCACATCGAACACATACCCTGTTCCTCCACAAAAAGCAAGTATTTATTCTGTGAGAATCTAGGGAAGAGGATCTGATAAGCCAGAGACCAATACACAGCTGGCAAGCACCAAGTACTCACTGGAGAAGATCATGTAAGTGAGGACACAAATGTGGTTTTGCTTTCAACAAAACCAGATGACACAGGGTATGACAAAGTCATGCACAGCCCTGGAAGTGAGACCTGCTGCTTCTCAGTTCCTGTTGGACAATCCGTGATCCAGAACAACAGCTCACAACCGGAATCTGATAATGAATATTTCTTTCCTCTGCACTTTCAGGTCAAATGGTGCGGCTAGCTCCCTTTGGGTTCCTTTCATTGCGGTCTGTGTACATAGTTCCTTCATTCAAGTCTCCATACTAAGAGTATGGTTGGTTTCCTCTAGGGCCTTTGGCTGCTACATCATTATGAAATTACAAAACCCTACAGACAAACAGAAGAATCCTATAAGCTTGAAAATAGAGGCAGATGGTTGGGAGAAGATGTTAGCAGAGAATGATTTTGGATTTCTCAACAAGACGGGAGGCTATACATCTATGGATAATTTTTAATAAAAAAATTATTTTCAATCTAGAATTCTATTCTCAGTCAGAATATCAGTTAAGTATAAAATAGACAAGATGTTTTCAGGGATTTGGAGTCTCTAGGAATTTACCATCTGAACATCCTTTCTCAGGAAGCTATGGGAGGAGATGTTCCACCACAGTGAGGGAGTAAACAAATAAAACAGAAGACATGTGACCCATGACACAGGAGATCCCCTGGGAGACGGAGGTGAAGGGCATCCTTGGGGTGAGGGCCAAGGGAGATCCCAGGGTGGCAGCTGTTTAGCAGGTGTAGGGAGCCACCAAACCAGTGAAAACAAGTCAGCAAGCTCCAGGAGATAGCTCCAAAAGAAGGAATTAACAGGATGAAAGAATATATTGAAAGGGGATTTAGACAATGGGGAAGGACTTGATGCATTTGTGATAAATGTATAGAAAACAAAACAATAGAAATGTAATTAGTAGTACCATAGAAAGCAAAAGTGCTTTGGGAGGCTGAGGTGGGTGGATCACCTGAGGTCAGGATTCAAGACCAGCCTTGCCAACATAGAGAAACCCCATCTCTACTAAAAATACAAAATTAGCCAGGCATGGTAGCGGGCGCCTGTAATCCCAGTTACTTGGGAGGCTGAGGCAGGAGAATCACTTGAACCTGGGAGGCGGAGGTTGCGGTGAGCCGAGATTGTCCCATTGCATTCCAGCCTGGGCAAGAAGAGTGAAACTCTTGTGTCAAAAACAAACAAACAGAAAAAAACAAGAAAGCAAAAGTGCAGGCTCAACTGGGGACAATGTAAATACTGACTATTGAGCTAAACAAAATTGGTAGGTAAGCATGCCAGGAATATCAGGGATGTGTGTGTACATGTATATGTGTGTGTGGATATATGTGTGGGAATATATATGTGTCTATGTATATATGTATATGAATGTGTGTGCATTTTTAAATTATTTATTTTTTGTTTTTTTGAGATGGAGTTTCACTCTTGTTGCCCAGCCTGGAGTACAAATGGCACAATCTCAGCTTACCACAACCTCTACCTCCTGGGTTCAAGCGAATTTCCTGCCTTAGCTTCCTGAGTAGCTGGGATTACAGATGCATGCCACCATGCCCAGCTAATTTTGTATTTTTAGTAGAGACAGGATTTCTCCAAGTTGGTCAGACTGGTCTCGAACTCCCAACCTCAGGTGATCCGCCTGCCTCAGCCTCCCAAAGTGCAGGGATTACAGGTATGAGTCACCACGCCCGGCCAAATGTGCGTGTTTTTATGTGTGTGTGTGTATGTATGTGTGATGAGTATATATCTGTACATATGTGTATGGGTATATGTGAGTATATGTGGGAATGTATGTGTGCATACATGCATGTATGTGTTTGGTGGTGGGAGAAGTGGGAAAGAGATAAAAACGTAGTCTAGACAGAGGAGCAAGCCTCTGCCTGTTTAAATGTTTTAAACTGACAAATCAAGCAATATCACTACAAACATGGTACTGAGATATATGGAAGTAAATAAAAGAATTCACTGAAATGATTGAGTGGTTGTCTCTGGGTAGCAAGAAATGGGAGAGAGCTATAGCACAAAGGATTGTCATTTTGTTTTTTGTTTTGTGATTTATTTTTCTTTTTGTAACAAGCCTTATAAATGTTAAATTATATGCAATTATAATTTTGAAAAATGTGAAATCTACATTTGATATGTGTTAAGATAAAATATTTAAAATGAGTATATTAATACAAAGGAAGTAATTTTGATATTATAAGAGAAAAGCAGGATATAAATTGTATATCCAGTGTAAGTTCACCCATTAAAACAACAAAAAACCCAACAAATCAAACCTAAATATAGGAAGAGAGATTTGAGAATAATGAGATTGATGTGATTACTTTTTCTTTCCTAGAATTTGCCTTAATAACAAACTTTCCTGAGACAAAAACCAACAAAGAACATTGCTTAGCGAATCCGAAACAAGAGAGCTAGCAGAAAATGTTGCTCCCATGCTACCGTGGGCTGGCTCAGAGGCTGTTGCCAGGTATCATGCTCAGTACCTACACAGCTTTGATCTCTGAACTGTATCAAAGGATAACAAAAAACCCATTTCACTGCCAGGCACAGTCTTCACGCCTGTAATTCCATCACTTTGGGAGACTGAGGAGGGTAGATCATTTTTGTTCAGGACTTTGAGACCAGCCTGGGCAACATGGTGAAACTCTGACTCTACAAGAAATACAAAAATTAGCTGGGCATGGTACACACTTGTAGTCCCAACTATTCAGGAGCCTGAGGTGGGAGAATGCTTGAGCCTGGGAGGTTGAAGCTGTAGTGAGCCGTGATGGTGCCACTGCGCTCCAGCCTGGGTGACAGAGCGACACTCTGTCTCAAAAACAAAAACAAAACAACTATTTCAGGTATAGCAGGTTGAATTGTGTTCCCTCAAAAGATACATCTGAGTCTTAACGCCAGGCACCTGTGAATATAACTTTATTTGGAAATAGAGACTTTGCAGGTGTAATTAAGGATCTTAAGACGAGATCATCTCTCGGGCAGGTCTTAAGTCCAATGGCTGGTGTCCTTATTATAAGGGAAAAGAAGGGGAAATTTGAGGTACACAGACACAGAAGAAATGCAAGGAATGAGGCCAGGTGAAGATGGAGGCAGGGATTGGAGCTTTGCAGCCACAAGCCAAGGAACACCAGGAGCCACCAGGAACTGGAAATGGCAAGGAAGGATTCTTCGCTAGAACTTTTGGAGGGAACAAGGCCAACACTTTGATTTCAGATTTCTGGGCCCAGATCTGTGAAATAATTAATTTCTGTTGTTCTCACCACCAAAAACGTGTGGTTCTTTGTTATAGCAGCCTTAGGAAAACTAACACAACAGGCTTATGCTGATGGAGGAGACACAAGCCTGAGAGCCAGCACAGACATCCCAGGCACTTTGCTGTTTGCTAGGCCACGTGCTGGCCTCACAGCTGGTGATGAGAAGGTGAAGGGAGAGTCAGCTTGACCAAGGCACTGTGGGCTCTGTGAAAGCACTTGGCTTCATCTTATGCCCCAGAACAGGCCACTGAAGGGCTGTTAAGGTGACTTCTGTGCTTTAGAAAAAGAACTTGAGAGCACGGGGTAGTGGGAAGAATGGGTTGTATTGGGGGACCTGGAGAAATGTCAGCTAGGATAGAGTTTCAATTGAGAAGTGTTTGGCGCCTTTACTGAATACCTTAAAATCTTGGCCAGAACCCCGTGATACCTGAAGAAGAAAATCCAACATGCCTATTGCTTTCATGATATATATTATAACAAAGTGAAACATGAGAAAATCTTTGCTGGTAGAATTATGCAAAAGAGAGCATGGTAACACATGGTAGAGTGATGGAGTTTTAAAAGGTTAATAATGATGCACCTTGGCTGGCACAGTGGCTGATGCCTATAATCCTAGAACTTTGGGAGGTTGATGCTGGCTGACAGCTTGAGCCCAGGAGTTTTAGACCAGCCTGGGCAACATAAGGAAACCCAATCTCTACAAAAGAAATAAAAAATAAATAACATAAAACTTCACTGGGTGTCATGGTGCACAACTGTAGTCCCAGCTACGTAGGAGGCTGAGGTGGGAGGACTGCTTGAGCCTAGGAGGTTGAAGCTGCAGTGAGTTGTGATGGTGCCACTGTACCCTAGCCTAATATAGAGCAAGATTTTGTCTCAAAACAAAACAAAATGCATCTAATACTTTTGAATGTTTTCCTATGTATTACACCAAGTACTGTTTGTTATTCCATTTAATTCTTCAATGGCACTGTGAGGTAGTGCTATTACTTTTATTTTATTACTATTCGAAGTGGCAGAGCTGGGACTCTAATTCAAGCAACTGTGTTCCTTAACTATTACATGGTACTGCATTCCCTCTGAGAGGTTTGTTATGTGGATAATAGAATGGGCCAGAAATTCTAAGGGTTTGAATGGGGGCAGTGGCAATCAGTATTGGTGGAGGGAAATTGATGGGAGGCTATTTTAAAAGTCATATCTA
The DNA here is from genome assembly GCF_009761245.1 of Sapajus apella. NCBI lineage: Eukaryota > Metazoa > Chordata > Mammalia > Primates > Cebidae > Sapajus > Sapajus apella. The sequence continues at coordinate 17,278,354 of NW_022436986.1, read as the reverse complement.
TTGGACTTGGTGACAAATTGATTGGGAAAAGGAGAGTTTAAAATGACACAAGCAGAGACATTACAGTTTTTTCTTCCTGCTTTTGAAAGAAAAGATGATATTTTTCATTCAAAATAGATGATATTTAGAATTTTGTGTTTCAAATGTTAAAAGTTCTATAGTCAACTCAATACAATCTGCCTAAAGCAGTTCACTGTATCTTGAGATACAAGAAGAAAGGGCCAAATCTCATCTGAGCCACAGAATGAATGTAGTTCCACGGAACCCTATTCATCAGTGAATTCTGTAGCAAAGATGATATGAAATCAGCTAACCACTAGCCAGTTTCTCTCATGGACAGCTGGATTCCTAGAGAACTTGTAAATAAATGAATCCATTTTATATGACTCAATTGTGCATCATCCAATATTCTTCACTGCAAAACAAGACTGATTTTTTTGGCCAGGTATGGTGGCTCATCAGTAATCTCAGCATTTTGGGAGGTCAAAGTGAGAGGATTGCATAAGGCCAGGAGTGTGAGACCAGCCTGGGTAACATAGTGAGAACCCCATCCCTACAAAACAATGCATATGAAGACTGATTTATTTTTTCATTTAACTTATCTTAGGCCATAACTGGTGCATACTTTATACCACATTAAGAATTACCTATACAAGGTTGGGCATGGTAGCTCGCGCCTGTAATGCCAGCACTTTGGGAGACTGAGGTCAGCAGATCACTTGAGGTCAGGAGTTCAAGACCAGCCTGGCGAACATGGCGAAACCCTATCTCTACTACAAATACCAAAATTAGCCTGGCATACATGGTGGGCACCTGCAATCCCAGCTACCCGGGAGGCTGAGGCAGGAGAATGGCTTGAACCTGGGAGGCAGAGGTTGCAGTGAGCCAAGATTGAAACACTGCATTCCAGCCTGGGTGACAGAGCACACTCTATCTCAAAAAAAAAAGAAAGAAAAAGAATTGCCTGTATTGGTTTGTTAGGGCTGCCAAAATGCCAAAACAAAGTACTATATACTGGGTAGTTAACAGAAATTTATTTTTTCTCACTTTTGGATACTGGAGGTCCAAGATCAAGTTGTCATTATATTTGATGTCATCTGAGCCTTCTCTTCTTGGCTTATACATGGCCACCTTCCAGCTGTGTTCTCCCATGATCTTCCCTCTGGGCATGCTCTTTGTCCAAATCTCCTTTTATAAATGGATTAGGGCCCACCCTAAAGACCTCATTTTAACTCAGTTACCTCTTTGAAGACCTTCTCTCCCAGTATGATTACATGCTAAGCTCCTGGGGGTTGGGAATTCAACATGCAAATTTTGGGAGTGAGGGGAACACAATTCAACCCTTAACATTGCCCAGGGTCACAAAGGTCAGAAGAAGGTAGGATGAGATCCAGTTACTCAGGCCATTGAAATCATCAGAACGAAGCCAAAAGTGACTTCACTGTGGGACACTTAAGAAAGTTACCTCCCTCTTCCTTATTACGTTGCCTGTTTCCCGGGGCTAAATAGGGATTTCAGTCATTCTTTGGCTTTATTGAGGGCAATGGGGACATCTATATCTGATATTGGATGAGAATATGGGTGGGTGGAAGTTGAAATGATTGTTTGTTTAGAACGAGTAATGGAGAGGCTGAATGAAATGGTGTGATCTCAGAGGGTGGGTTAGAACTGGCAGGATACTTTAAGGCCAGTCCTATGGGGCTGCTGGAATTATGCCCCCTGTCCCCTGGTACAGCTCTTCAATGAAAAGTCTCCACACATTCATAAGCTTGACATCAGAGAAGAAAGGTTTTCTCCAACCCTACATATGACTCAGTCTAATTACTGGGGGGAAAAATGTTGGAGGGATGTGTATATTTCCCAATAAAACAAAGTGAGGGAAAAGTTTTTTGCTACCTTTTATTTGATCAAAATATGTATTTCTGACAAATTAGTTTCCTAATTAAAAAAAAAAAAAAACAAAAAACACTACAATAACCTTCTATTGTTCGGAAATTTTTTCCTCTCCCTCCCCCATCTGCTCCTGTTAGATGAATGGCCTTCTTTTTCTGCATCACCTGAGGCCTACATATGAATGGTTCCCAAATGTGTAGCTATTGCTAGAGTTTTCTCCTGAGCTTCAGGTGCCTATTGCTAGTTCCCTGTAGGTCTTGCCTCCTGACTACTCTGCCATGTCGTTCAGGCTGGTTTTGAACTCCTGGCTTCAACCAATCCTCCTGCCTCAGTCTCTGAAAGTGCTGGGATTATAGGCATGAGCCACCACACCCAGCTGGTTCATGAAACTCTTAATCACCCAGTTCCTCAAATAAAAAACTTGTAGTTGCACCTGCTTTATTCTCACCTCTCATTTCCCCCATCCAGACACCAAATCCTACTGACTCTGTGTCTTACACACTTTCTGGCTGTGTTTTCATCTTCATTCTCTTCAGTTTAGATCCCAACCATCTTCCACTGAGCCTGTTGCATTTGCTTCTCCAGGTGTCTCCATCTGTGCCACCCACTGCTTCTTTCATTGGCACCCCATACCTACAGGATAAATTCAACCTCCTTAGCCCAAAAGTCCAGGCTCCCATGCTAGGCCCCACCCCTTATCCTGCATGTTATCCTAAAACACATCCTTTGCTACAACTATTTGCAAGCAACTTGCTGTTGCTGATGTTTCCTGACTGAAGGTCATGAGCTCATCTGCAGTCTGTCCTTCTGGCAAGCTCCTGTTTCTTTTGCAAGCAGCATGTCCTTGGGATGCTTCCTTTGGTCCATACAGCTTGAACTTGATGTTTTTCTGTGGCTTGTGACATGTTGTGTGTGTCCTTCACTTCCATTATCAATTCAACTGATTGATTTCCTTCTCTGTCTCATACATTAGATTTTGGATTCCTTATACCCAGGAACAGTTTTATTCACCTTTTTTACCACCAGCATCTAGTCTGTGGATGTCACATAGTGGTCCCTTTAAGTATATTGAATAAGTAAATGTAAAAATGCTTTGAAAAGCTTTAAATTTGGTGGAAGTATTGGGGATTATTTTTACTTTATAAACATTCCTTAAACATCTGTAACAAGCTATTGTTTTATTGCAAGAAGAACAATAGGATAAGTTAGAAGCTTCAAGTTGCCAACCGGGTGCAGTGGCTCACGCTTGTAATCCCAGCACTGTGGGAGGCCGAGGCAGGCAGAACACCTGACGTTAGGAGTTGAAGACGAGCCTGGCCAACACGGTGAAACCCCATCTCTACCAAAAATACAAAAATTAGCTAGGTGTGGTGGTGTGTGTCTGTAATTCCAGTTTCTTGGGGGGCTGAGGCAGGAGAATTTCTTGAACGCAGGAGGCAGAGATTGCAGTGAGCCGAGATTGTACCTCTGCACTCCAGTCTGGGCGGCAGAGTGAGACTCTGTCTCAACAACAAAAAAAAGCAGCTTCAAGTACCTGTTTATTGTTTATCTGTAGTAAGTTTTCTCAACTATAAAATAAGGATAGTTGAACTACTTAAGCTAGTTGTAAGAATCAGTTATGGTAATGTGAGCAGAATTTATTTCTAAACTATAAGTACCGTTCTGTGGATACATGAGTTAACAACTATGCTCAAGTCTTTCTAAAACTGGGGATACACACACACATATACACAAATACACACACATACACACGCACACCCACATATGACTTTTTTGTACTTCATCTTGCTTGACTCTCTGTGTAATGTTCCCTTGAATGGTAAGAGGGTAATTTTGTTATTTTCTAAGGGGAGCAATTTTTTGATTAAGATGAGGCCTTAGTGTTCTACTTATCAAATATCAGTGCAACTGAATGTGAAAGTACTGCTCAAAATTCTATCTGTTCTGAAAAAAAAATATGGAGATGAAACTGGGTCCTCTTTAGATAGAGAGAAATGTCGCAAGCCAGAAAAGTCAGTGATTGATTGACCTGAGCACATATCTTCATTTCACCTCAAAGAAGCCTTTTGACCTTTTGAGAGCAGGTGGAAGTTAACACTGATTTTGGACCTAGAAATGAAGCACAGCTTCTCTACCCACCCCTGACAGGCATTTGATGTTTTCACACAAGGCAGTGTAGTTCCTGGTATATAGAGTGACCATACATCTCGTTTTGTTCAGAGACATCTTGGTATGAGTCTGTTGTCTTAGTGGAATCAATAAAGCACCCTTTCACTCTTTAAATTGTCTCTCTTTGGATAATAAATTATACGTTCAACTTAACCCTTGTACATATTGAATGAATGGATTTTTAGCCTCATCCAACCTGAACAAAACAAACATCTTAGTGCTAGCACTGTGCATCATGTCTAACAAAAATTTGGCTGGCAGTGTTTTACCCACAAGCATAATTCGACTATAGAAATATAGATTCAGGCTTTCTGCTAGAGAAGGAAAAAGATTCTCCTCTCTCCCCACTTCTCTCTTAACTTTCTCCATTTTTTTCTTTAAAAAAATTAACATGGTGATCAGACCTGCCAGAGCAATCAAGCCATTCACGATGTTGAATTCAAGGGAGCAAAAGGCTGTTGTGATGGAAACAGAGACCCTACGGGCACCAGATTTCGGTGTTATTTACTTATTATGTGGGATTTTAACTTTAACCTGGTGGTGAGATTTGTAACATTTATCTCTAAATTGAACATTGGCTCCATTCAATCAGGAATTTGGGTTGCCTAAACCTGAGTTTCAACCACGGGATTAATACTACCGTGGTGGGTTTATTTGGTTTGCCCTTTGACCCCTCCGTTTCGGAGCACATAGAGATCATGGGACAACAAGTCCTTTCACATATGTAGAATAAACAACTGCTGGCCCTTTGGAAGACTTGCTAAGAATAAATGCACATTTATACAAGTCCTTTGAATACTCTAAAGGCAGGAACCCCAAGCAGGCAGAGCAGCACTGCTAAAATCCTCTCATCCAGGCAGAAAGTGTGACACAAGCACTCCAATTAGCATTAGCAGAAGCTGGCAGGCCAGGAAGAAGAAGAAGAAAAAAAAAGCACTGTGAAACTATGGGTAATTGCTCCCAGGTATTTACTTAACACCTGTGAGCCAGGGCAAAGGAAAGTTTATGGGGTAGGATCCTGCAAAGGAAACAAATACCTAAGGGAGTGAAGGAGGCTAATTAAGAAGGAAAATCAGAAGCCTGTAGGGATTTCATTTCCTTAAGTGCTCCAGACAATAGTGGACTGATTTACCAGGTTCTGCTGATGTCATCTTGGGTTCCTACTTTGGGTACAAATCCCTTGCCAAATGTCAGCCCCCAGGCATTTGAAAACATCTGCGGCCCCTGGGACAGCACGTAAAATCGGCCCTCCAATCTGAAGCCAGAAACTGTAGAAAATACAGATAGAGCATTAGGCTAAGAATGAAAGGAAAAAGTCCTATCCCAGACAGGCAGCTAGATCAGAGATAACCTAAGCAGATGTGAATTTAGGAGAGGACAAGCAGAGAGCTGTTGCGGGGTGTCAAAGAGCATGTAGTAAAATGTAGAACCTAGAAGTACTACTAAATAGTATCGGAATGTCTCAAAAGTCATTATATGGATGGGTGTGGAAGTGAGACAGTCGGGATCAGAGTTAAGATGAGGAACAGGCTGGGCACCGTGGCTCATGCCTGTAATCCCAGCACCTTGGGAGGCTAAGGCTGGTGGATTATGAGGTCAAGAGATCGAGACCATCCTGGCCAACATGGTGAAACCCTGTCTCTACAATAAATGCAAAAATTAGCTGGGGATGGTGGTGCTTGCCTGTAATCCCAGCTACTCCGGAGACTGAGGCAGGAGAATCGCTTGAACCCGGGAGGCGGAGATTGCAGTGAGCTGAGGTCATGCCACTGGACTCCCGCCTGGTGACAGAGCGAGACTCCGTCTCAAAAAAAAAAAGAAAAGAGGAACAACAAGGCACCTGTCCTGCGTGCCCTATATAGAGGAAACACGGGGGCAAAATCTTTGCACTGGGATAAGGATGGCGAGAAAGGCAATGTTCAAGCATGAGTTCAAGTTGGTCAAACAGGGGTGCAGATTCTTAATGGAGGCCTCCAGGTGGGAAATAACTATTATCTGGCTCTGCCTGACATCCTGAATCATCATGTAAAATGGTACTTCTTAAATTAAGAGATAAATCAGACTGATGTGAGTTGAGAAGTCTACTGAGCTCTTGAATGAACTTCCGGTGGCTTCTCAAGTTCTTGTTTGGAATTTGTCTCTTAAGAGAAGGAGCTTCATATTCTGTAATCCAAGATTGTTTCAAGAGTTTGAAGTCTTGTTTTAACATGCCCGAGTTTCACCTTACAAATGACTTGTCTTTGCTTATTTTAATAAGGAGGCCAAGAGAACATTTGTTGGAGTAATAATTACTGAGGAAGGGGAGCATATAAAGTGGTTACAACTTGGGAGGCTGAGGTGGGCGCTGAGGTCAGGAGTTTGAGACCAGCCTGGCTAATGTGGTGAAACCCTGTCTTGATGGGAGAACTGGGGGAGGTATAGCAGGGGTAGGGGAGATTGGGGAGGAATAACATTAGGAGAAATACCTAATGTAGAGGACGGGGGGATGGATGCAGCAAACCATCATGGCACATGTATACCTATGTAACAAATCTCCATGTTCTGCACATGTATCCCAGAACTTAAAGTATAATAAAATAAAAATGCAAAAATTAGCTAGATTGTGGTGGCAGGTGCATGTAATCCCAGCTACTTGGGAGGCTGAGATAGGAGAATTGCTCAGGAGGCAGAAGTTGCTGTGAGCCGAGATCACACCACTGCACTCCACCCTGGGTGACAGAGGAAGACTCCTTCTCAAAAAATAAAAAATAAAAAGTGGTTACAACTTGGGGTTTGGATATAGAAGTAAACAGATTTAAGAAACTGCTTCAGACACTTTCTGGATCTTTTCTCATTGGTAAAGTGAAGCTAATAATGTTGAGGAGTTAAATGAGATTTAAGCTTGTGTCTTTATACAGTAAGCCCTCATTGAATGAAACCAGATGCTTTATAAATTGATTTGTTAGGGAGAAAAAAATCACTGCTGCTCCTTACCAGTGCTGAAGACTGGAATCTGGATTTCCCTGCTTTCCTTTCTCCAATCATCTTTAGGAAGTTATCACTTGATCAATCGTTGATAGACTGTGGCTTTGCCTGACAGTGTCCCCTCTGCCTGCAAGTTCTTTTATAAAAGACAGAAATCTCAAGAGTCCCAGAGCTGGTCTTGACCTCTGAGATGGGTAGGTAGAGCTAGATAACCCTCCTTGTCTTACGCCTAGGCTGCACAAATTCTATTATCGTAGTAAAAATAGTACTGGAGCACAGGGGATTCAGGGGCAGTGAAAACACCCTGTATGATACTGTAGGGGTAGATACATACCATTACCCATTTGTCTAAATCCAAAGAATGAACACCACCAACAGTAAACCCTAATGTAAACTATAGACATTGAGTAATTATGACATGTCAACACAGGCTCATCAATTATAACAAATGTACCACTCTGGTGGAGATTTTGATAATCCGGGAGGCTATGCCTGTGAGAGGGCAGGGAGCATATGGGAAATCTCTGTACCTTCCTCTCAATTTTACTGTGGACCTAAGGCTACTCTTTAAAAAATGTCTTTTAAAAAATCTATCTTTTTTGAATATTTACTGCATGACAGGGACTATCTTAATGCTTTAAGTGCATTTTCTTGTTTAATCCAATGATTACTCCATGAATGATCAATATTAAATGTGTGTCCTTTGTTAAGAAAAATCAGATATAAATAAAAATAAAAATAAAACCTCAAAAAATTTAAAAAAAACAAGAAAAAAATTTTTCTGGGGATTATCAGAAGATTGTTTTAAATTGCAAGCTACTTTCCTATTCTGTATTCATTAAACATATCATTTGATTTAAAATTCTATGTACAATTTTTCTGCATACATCTTTTCTAAAAGGCAAGGTGTAGTTATAGATTTTAGGTTTTGGACAGTGTTCTTTCAAGTCAAGTTCCTCTAATCCTTAATCTGAAGGGTCAAGAAGGGAAAGGAGGCTGGTCCGATGGGTTATCAGAACTTATTAGTGTCACTAAAGTTGGTAGACAATCCCCCACTGCTGAATTTGACTGGCTTAAGAAGAAGGGAAAGAAAAAAAAAAAAAAAAAAAAAAAAAACTTCAGGAGCCCTGAGAAGAAGCAATTAAAAACCCAAAAGGTCTGTCTCTTGGGGCTTCCAAGACAGTGCTCACTGAGGCACATTGCTGTTTCCTGGGCAACTTGGGGTTGATCAAACAAGAAGCAGCCTGATTTGCACAGAGCTTGAGGTTTACTGCTCATTACTAAGAATTGTGCCATACAGTTTCTTCTTTCATCAACCTTTGGAACTCCATGTTGTGCTTCACCTGCATCACATCTTTCTGTTCCCTAACCCTTACTCTGAGACCTCACCTTTTTCTCCCTGTGCCTGTCAAAATCTACTCTCCTGTTCTTTTGTCATGCTAAGGCAGTGATTTTCAAAATGTGGTACAAGAATAATGCATGTTCGAATTCCAAATGGGACTTAAAAAATGCAAATTCTGGACCCCATTCCAGACTTACCAAGGAAAACTCTCTGAAGGGAAGGCACTCAGTTGTTGCTTTTGCACATTAAAGTTTGATAACCAATGCAGAAAGATAGAATAGAGGGTTCTCTCCCAGGGAACCTAACTATTTAACAGAAATGGTCACTTTATACTGAAGGCTATTAAAGTAAAAGAAGAAAAAACATCTTTCTATAGCAGTGATTCTCAGCCCAGAGTTTATATTAAAACCCCCTGTAAAGATTTTTAAAAATTATTTGGAAAACTGCCCAGGCCACACTCAAGACCAATTATATTAGAATCTCTGGAGAGAGGATCCAGGCATCAATATTTTTGAAAGCCTTTCCAGGTGATATTAATGTACATCCACTGTTAAGAGCTACATACTCTTCTGCAGAGCAGAAGGAGGCTATGGAAAAATAGAATAATGCTTTTCAAACTTGATGTGCATGTGAGTCACCTGGGGATCTTATTAAAATGGAGATCATGATTCTGTGGATCCAGAAGTTGCCTGAGAATCTGTATTTCTAACAAGCTCCCAGGTCCTCAGACCACACTTTGAGTAAGGAAGCACTGAGCCATTATTCTCAAACTCTGCTGTAGATTAGAATCAGCAGGGGGCTTCACAATAGGTTGTTGCCCCAGCTGCCCTCTAGACCAATTAAATAAAAATTTCTAGGAGTCGGACCTAGGCTTCAGTAGTTTTATAAGCTTCTCAGGTGATTCCAATGTACAGCAAGGTCTGGGAACCAGTGCAGACGAGGGGTGGTCAATTTACACTAAGTCCCAAAGAAGATAGGAGATTTTAAATATACTGAAACCCAAAAGAGCAGAGGAAGTTATCCTCTGATAATTGCTGATGTCAAAAGCCACCATCATGGAATTTTAAAAATCTTAATTTGTTTCACTTGGTTTATGAAAAAATTATTGTATTCCCCCTTAAGATTCCCACCTTCCCCATCCCTCCCTTGTTACACCCTCACAGTGGGTGAGTAGGCATGTGTTTCTTCAATTTCCTGGTCCCAAGCATGCCTGGGATGACCTTCATGCCCAGTTAGCCTGTCATATCACATTACTTTGCTCAGACATGGGCTGAGCTGACTTTCTAAATAAGACATGAAGTCCAGAAAATTTAAACACATGTGGGGGTCATAGGAAATCTGTTTAAAACAAACACTTTGGTGCTCATGGAAACAAGAAGCTTAATGACTTCTAAGAAAGCCATCTGGAAGGACTTCTCAGAGCTCTCAAATGGCTCTTGGTTATCAGGTGCTGGGAGCATCCCAACTGGCAGGAAGCACATGAGTTTAATGACATGTAGGGGCTGTTAGAAGGCTTTTAGAATTTCACTCCGTGTTTAACTCCATAGGGACAGATACTTCATACTTCTCTCTGTGATCTCACAGAGAATCTTGTTTTTCAAAAAAAAAAAGGAATCTTAAAAATTCGTACCAGGACAATTTGATTTGATCTTCATCTTTTCCCAGTTTGTGCTGAGATGGGTCTTGCCTAAGTTCTGTAAGTAAACCCCACTGCACTTTTCTTGAAGAGAGAATTCCAGCATTCCAGCAAATGATATAACCAGGCAAGCCTTACCTAGTGACTTTTATGTCTCCTGTAGGGTATGACCTACAAGCTTCCTGACTTCCTTGCCTCTCTGAGTCCTCTGGGTTCTGCCTTGTGATAAAGGTCTCAGCATGGTCTTCTACACATGTGATGCTTTCCTCTTCACAGAAACAGGTTGAAAAAGACAGCATGATTTCAGGAGATCCCATTTAGAGAAGATAGACATGGGGTACTACATGGAAAGGATAATGATACTATTCTTGAAACCTATAAGCATGGTTTAGGGGTCAGTAAATGATCTGGGTGGAAAAACGTTTTGGAATCCCTTTCCTAGTTCTTTCTCTCCCAAGATTCCCCCACTCTTTTCAGTGGACACAGTTTCCTGACTTCATTCTTACGGTTCCCAGGCTGAAAGATTGCAGTTTTTTCATGGTTTCCCCCAACATTACGTGGACTGCATTTAACCCAAGCTATAGTGATGGAAATATATAGTCATGTGCCATATGATGACGTTTCAGTCAATGACAGACTGAATGTACGACAGTGGTTCCATAAGATTATAATACCATATTTTTACTATACCTTTTCTATGTTTAGATATATTAGTACTTATCATTGTGCTACAATTGCCTACAGTACTCAGTACAATATCATGCAGTACAGGTTTGTAGTCTACTAACAATAGGCTATATCACATAGGTTAGGTGTGTAATAGGCTATTGTTGAAAAAAAAGTGCTTTGAATGAAGAGACCTTCCAAACAGACTTTGTGTGAGCAACATGGCTGTTTATTCACCTGGGTGCAGGTGGGCTAAGGCCGATAAGGGCATTAGCAAAGGGCAGTGGGATAGGAGTTGGTTTTATAGGTTTGAGTAGTTTTTTGGGGGGCAGGGGTGTTGCAGAATAAGTTCATTTACAATGGTGGGGGTTGGGGCAAGGAGTATACATGACCACAAGTTCAGTTACAATGGCAGGGTTGAGCAAGAGGTATTTACATTATCATAAGAACAGTTAAGATGGCAGGGTTGGGGGAGAGATATTTACATTATCATAAGAACAGTTAAGATGGCAGGCAGGGTTGGGAGATGGGCTTGGTGTCAGGGACAATGGCGAACATAGGCAGGGGGTGGGAGACATCAGCCGAGGCAAGCAGGACTTCAGATTTTCAGCCTCCAGGCTTGCATATGCAGACCTGACAGCTGTATCATCTGGGTTTATGTAAGCACGCTCTATAATGTTCACACAATGATGAAATCACCTAACGATGCATTTCTCAGAAGGTATCTCTACCATTAAATGATGCATGACTGAGCTCATGAGACTCTTCATCTCTCTTCCTCCAAGTAAGTGTGCTCTCTTCACCAAAATCTTTCTCTGTACACTTCCCATTGGTTTACTGTTGTATTTTTTTTTTTTTTTTTTACAAGTTTTATAGTTTGTTTTCTTTGGGAAGAAGGGTTTTTCAATGGGAACTATTTGTTACAACCAGAATTCTCCCAATTATTTTAAAAATAAATTTAAAAATAAAAAAAATCTTTTACAGTTAATGCCACATTTGCTGTTTTATTGCCAGTTATTTTTACTTTTATGGCACTTTATATTTTGCTGTCTTTTACATTACTGCCAAATTCATCATATTAAATCCTTAAAATTATTAAATTTTGAGCCAGAACCACCAGCTAATGTACTCTTGGATTCCTGATGCTCAGAAAACATGATATAATAAATGCTTACTATTTACACCACTAAATTTTGGGTTAATTTGTTACACAGTATTATACTACTTATATGGTCATTTAACATAGTTGTAATTGCTGTTTTTAAGTCCTTGTCTGCTCATTCTATAATCTCTTTCATTCCTGGGTCTGTTTTGTTTCCTTTTTCTATCCAGGCTGCTGTGACACTGGGTCTGTTTCTATTGTCTATTTTTTTTTTTTTACTTGTTTTGTAATAAGAGTTCCAAATAATAATAATAAGATCAACAAGAATTTCCATACTGCTTGACACATATAATAATAAATTTAAAAAATTATGAAAATAGAAATCAGTTGCCTGTCTATATGTTAAGGGTGAACTACTAGAAAGAACTTAGAAAGACAATCCCATTTATGATAGCACCAAAAAGAAGAAAATACTTAAGAATAAACTCAACTAAGGAGGTGAAAGATTTATATACTAAAAACTACAAAACAGAGATGAAAGAAATTAAGCAAGACATAAACAAATGGAAAGACATTTCATGTTCATGGATTAGAAGACTTAATGTTGTTAAAATGTCCACATTACTCAAAGTGACCTGCAGATTCCATGCAATCCCTATCCAATTCCAAATCACATATTTTACAGAAATAGAAAAAAAATTCTATAATTCATACAAAAGATGAATGGCCAAATCAATCTTAAGGGTGAAGAATAAAGCTGGAGGTATCATACTTTATAATTTCATAATTCTTCTCAAATGATAGTTTCTTCAATAACTGATGCTGGGTAAACTGGATATCCAGATGCAGATGAGTAAAACTAGACACCCCCCTCTGATTCTATATAAAAATCAACTCAAAATGGATTGAATACTTAAAGATAAAATCCCAAACTATGAAACTAGTAGAAGAAAATAGGGGAACTGCTTCAGGACATTGGTCTGGGAAAATATTTTTTGAATAAGAGTTCAAAATCACAGGCAACAAAAGCAAAACGAAACCCATACCCATTAAGCAGTTACTCCTGATTCTCTCCTCTCCATATTCCCTGGCCACCACTAATCTGCTTTCTTTCTCTCTGGATTCACCTATTCTTAATATTTCATATACAGTATATGGAATTCTGTACTACTGTAACTTTTTCTGTCTACTTTCCCTTACCATAATGTTTTCAAGATTTCATGTTGTAGCATGTATCAGTATTTCATTTTTTTTGTGGCTGAATAATAGTTAATTGTGTTCATATACAGTATTTTGTTTATACATGTATCAGTTGATGGACATTTGGGTTGTTTCTACCTTTTGGCTGTTGTGAATAGTGTTGTTATGAACATTAATGTACAATTTTTGTTTGAACACCTATTTTCAATTCTTTTGCATATATACCTAGGAGTAGAATTGATAGATCATGTAGCAATTCCATGCTTAACTTACTGAGGAACAAACAAAATATTTTTCATATTGGTTGTACCATTTTACATTCTATTGGCCATGATTTCTCCATATCCTTGCCAATCTTGTTACTTTTCATATGTTTTTATTATGGCTATTCTATTGAGTACGAAACAGTATCTCATTGCTGTTTTGACTTGTAATTACCTAATGACTAATGACATTGAGCACATACAGTAATTTTTTAGATCTTCTTGCTCTTTCAAAAGCATTGATCTTTTCAAAACTCTGTTGGAGCATGTTTAGGTAGCATTTACTCTAGAACCTAGCCCCATTTCTAAAGGGTATTGATTATAAGACGCAGATTCTGAAAATATTCTGAGTGTTCAGTGATGTGTCTCTATTTGGGTTGATCAGAACTGAAATGCCCCTTGAGACTTAAAGTTCCAGTAGTTCAACTTATGACTGCACATTAGTTTTCTTTGCCTAGTAACTGCTCTTGTTTAGCCTCATCCTACAAATATACAACTTATTATTTGGTTAAAGATTCTAAGGTTTATGGAGCAATTTCTCTATGAAACTCATTCTTTTCTGGTCCTCAATACAAATTTTAGCCATTTTGGCCTCCCTGAACTCTGATCTCTGTGCCCTTAACTTAGACTCCTGGCCAGGTGCAGTGGCTCATGCCTGTAATTCCAGCACTTTGGGAGGCCAAGGTGGGTGGATCGCTTGAAACCAGGAGTTCGAGACCAGCCTGGCCAGCATGATAAAACCCCATCTCTACCAAAATAAAATACAATAAAACATAAAACTAAATAAAAAGACTTCTGTGTTGTGCTTGGTTTCCTCCTCCTTGAGTCTTCATGCAGAAAGCTGGGGTAATTGTTGGACTTCACTCATTTGTTTTTCTTCTGTTCTCTTAGGTATCATAATCTTGTGCTGCCTATCATATAATGTCTAAAAGTAGTTGAGTTGTTTTATATATTTTGTCCAGTTTTCTAGTTGTCTATAGTGGCAGGGCTAGTCTGGTACCAGTTACCCCACCATGGCCAACAATGAAAATATAAAATGTATTTTTAGGTATCAAATCATAAGAGCTAGAAAGCTTCTTTTCCAAAGCTCCCATTCATCTGAAAACCTCCATTGCCCCAGAGTGGGGCAATTAATATGCTTATATCCGAACCAATCTCTTTCATGTTCAGACTGCTAATTGTAAATCAATCACTCTGGCAAGGCGGACTATATTCCCTAATTTGTTCAATCCTATCAAGGCCCGCTCTTGAAACTGGAGGTGGAGTCAGGTGACCTAAAGTATTCGAAATCCATGGTGGAGGAGTGGATACCTGAACTAAAATTATGAATAGCATTAAATTGAAAGAAGGAGAGATTGTATTTTCACATAGGTAACTAATATTCACTACACTTATTTTATAAATGAAACCAGAGGACAGAGAGATTAAGTGAGCTGCCCAACATCTCAGAGTTCGGATGAGGGCTGAACTCAGGCCTTAGACTGAATTAGGGCTTAAACTCTCACTCATTTGACTCCAAGGACAATAAGGATGATGGAACAATATTCAAATAAAACTTTGTAAATTGTGCTGGGCATGGTGGCTCATGCCTGTAATCCCAGCACTTTGGGAGGCTGAGGTGGGCGTATCATCTGAGCTCGGGAGTTTGAGACCAGCCTGACCAATATGGTGAAAACCTGTCTTTACTAAAATACAAAATTAGCCAGGTGTGGTGGCATATACCTGTAATCCCAGATACTCAGGAGGCTGAGACAGGAGAATTGCTTGAACCCAGGAGGTGGATGTTGTGGTGAGCCGAGATTGTGCCATTGCTCTCCAGACTGGGCAACAAGACCAAAACTCCGTCTCAAAAAAGAACTTTGCAGGTAGTAAAATGCTTTGTGGAAACTTTTCTTATTTAATTCTTTCATGAATCCAATGCTTTAAACAAGCCAGGCATTGGCTCCATTTTATAGTTGAGAAAACTCTGTCTTAGAGAAGTAAAGAGACTGATTCAAGAATATATAGCTTGTGCAGAACTGGGAGTAGAACCCAAACCCTAGTTTTCTTTCCATTAAATATGATCATTCTAACATTCCTTTAGTTGTTTAGCCCAGTTTTTGGTCTTTGTCCTTTCCTTTACCTATCAAAAAGATTCCAGAACTTCCTTGCAATCATTTTTTAAATTTGTTTTTTAATTTTACAGCTGAGTTCCTTTCACTGGGAGTTGCAAACCACATAATGAAAGATAAAATAATGGTTTTTTTTTTTTTCTTTTCTTGGGGAAAGGTCTTGGTTCATGAGATAAGTTAGCTTCTCCTGACAATTTGAGATAATCAAAAATTGATTACTTGAATCATTTTAATCTCTTTATCATTTTAATCTTTTCATGTAGACTTAAGGATGATCTTAAGTCATGAACTACAGATAAGAAGAGTTGCAATACATGTTTTTTTCTGAAAGTCTAAAAGTAAAAAAAAAAAGTTACAAGACAGTATCTTGGAAAGAAGGGCTTTGGAGTCTGAGAGGTCTGAATTAAACCACAGCCCAGCTACTTAGTCACTTAACTGTTTTAAGCCTTAGTTTTCTCCATTGTAAAATGAAGACAAGTATAAGCTCTTGGCAGGGTTATTGTAAAAATGAAATGAAATAATATAAGTATAATTCCTGGTGTAGCACCATTATGTAGTTGATGTTCAATAGTGATAGCAATTATTTTCTTAATACTGTGAAGAATTGTGGTGCTTTGGAGCTAGGGCACTAACTCTTATCTCTGCCGGATCCTTTCTCCCAGCCTCCTTAATATGCATAAGGAAGAACCTCAGGGTCCTAAAGTCTTAGAAAAGTTGGTTAGGTAAGATGGTTACTTTCTCTTAGCCTGGAAGCTGTAGTTAACCCTGACTTTTGAGAGTAGAGCAAAGGGTAGGTAACAGGTGCTAGAGCCACATTGTCACTCCCTGGCTGTGTGACCTTAGCATCTTTCTAAGCTTCAATTTCAATGTCTGTAAAATGAAGTTGTGATAATACATGTATCTGTTTGCAGAATTAGTTAAAAAGGAAATGAGATAATTTGTGTAAAATACTCAGTGGCTCACACATAGTAAGAACTCAAAACATCCTGCCATATATTGCTGAAACTAGAGAAGAACTTGGAGTGAAGTGGAGAATGAAGATGATTTGTTGGTTCTCCATGAACACTCCACTTAACTCCCAATATATTGGGTTTCCAACTAGATTGTGCTACTTGTTAGCTTCCCCTAAATGCCTACATCATCTTTTTTCTTTGTTTTTTTGTTTCCCCAGGAGCTACACTTCCCCCACCTCCTCTCTGGAAATTGAACTGCAGAAATTGTAATAGGTAGATGCTATAGGAAATGCTGCATAGGGCAGATTGACTCTGGCTAAGGCCAGGAAAGCCCCAACAGAAGATGAGAAAGGTTACTGAGTTAGAAAATGCTGCAAGAGGAAGTTGAAGGGCATTCAGTAGATGCCACAAGGAGTTTGTGGAAATGATGTTTAATACAGTGGTAGCAGCAAAAGTTTGAAGACACTGGGAGGGTAACTATGGGCTTGAGGGGCAGAGTAAAAATACATTTCTAGGTCTGAGAATGAAGAAATAAGTAAAGAGATTAAAGGAGGTCAGATAATAAATTCAACTAGTGGCAGCCCAGTGGGAAACAGGGGAGTCACAAAAGAACCACCCAGAGATCTTGAAACTTTATTTATTTAGAGATGGGGTCTTGCTCTGTTGCCCAGGCTGGAGTGCCATGATGTGATCTCAGCACTACAACCTCTGCCTCCAAGGTTCAAGCAATTTTCCCACCTCAGACTCTCGAGTAGCTGGGATTGCAGGCGCCCACCACCACACCTGGCTAATTTTTGTGTTTTTAGTAGAGATGGGGTTTCATCATGTTGGCCAGGCAGGTCTTGAACTTCTGACCTCAGGTGATCCACCTGCCTCAGCTTCCCGAAGTGCTGGGTAGGAAACTATATTTATTGAGCAGCTGTTATATGCTAGTTAGTATCATGTATCTGTCACCTCACATAATCCTCACAGCAACACTGTGAGTAGGTATTCTTATCCATTTTGAATAAATAGAAGTGCATTTTGAATAATAACTTTCCAAGGTCATGTAACTAGTCAATTTTAGAATTAGCCATGTTATTCCATTCACTTTAACATAGTTACTTGCCCTCTGAAAAACCTGTGAAAGAATTCTTTTTATCTTGTTTCATTTTTATTGATACATAATGTACATATTTTTAGGGTGTATATAATATTTTGATACATTCATATCTATAACAATCAAATCAGGGTGATTGTGATATCCTTCACCTGAAACATTTCTCTTTTCCTAATGTTAGGAATGTTTTAATTATTTTCTACTGACTATTTTGAAAAATACAATTAATTATTGTTTACTATGGTCACCCTACTGATTCATCAAACAGTAGGCTTATTTCTTCTATCTAACTGTATTTTTGTACCCAATAATCAATCTGTCTTTATCTCACCCTCCCCCATCCCCTTCCCAGCCTGTAAAATAATTCTGTTAGGGATGACAACAATTTTATATAAACAAAAATTAAGTAAATACATTATTGCTAAAATCAGGTCACTAAGAGAAACAGTAGTAAGTGAAAAGTAAATTTGTCATAATAAGGACAATTATTGATAAGCTAGGAATCATATCCACTGTAAATGCCAACTTAGAAATAATCTAAAATTATTTGAGTGTTCAAATGAGGACTACGTGCATTAGGATAGTCTTTAATACAAAATTTACCCTCTTCCCACAACACAAGAGCACTCCCTACTATGTCTGGTATCAGAAACTGAAAGTATCCAGAGAATGAGCTGCCCCATCAAAGTCTCCTAATAGTGGGATTTTGATGTGTCCTGTTTTCTACCCTAGAGCAAAGGAGGACTATCTTTAATATTTCCCCATGATCTGCCTCTGAGAGAATCGGTTTAGGGATGAGAAAGTTGGGATCTTATTCTCTGCAGCAAAAGAGCTTTGCAGGAGCAAGTTGAGGACTATTTGTTTGTTTGTTTGAGACAGGGTCTCACTATGTTGCCCAGGCTGCTCTCAAACTCTTGGACTCAAGTGATCCTCCTGCCCCAGGCCCCCATAGTGCTGGGATTACAAGAATGAGCCACCACCGTGCCCACCCTGGGGAAGTATTAGGACTGGGTTCACTCTCAGGTATGATTTGGCATTTTTTGTTTTCAGGAAATAGAGGGATGGCTTTACACTAAGAAGAGGAACTCACTCTAAAAATCTAATGATTCTTTTTTTTTTTAGGAGATGAAGTTTCTCTCTTGCCACCCAGACTAGAGTGCAGTGGCGCGATCTTGGCTCACTGCAACTTCTGCCTCCAGGGTTCAAGCAATTCTCCTGCCTCAGCCTTCTGAGTAGCTGGGATAACAGGCGCCAGCCACCACACCCGGCTAAATTTTGTACTTTTTTTAGTAGAGACGGGGTTTCGCCATGTTGGTCTGCAACATGGCCAGGCTGGTCTGGAACATGGCCAGGCTGGTCTGGAACTCCTGACCTCAGGTGATTCACCCGCCTTGACCTCCCAAAGTGCTGGGATTATAGGTGTGAGTCACCACGCCCAGCCAAATCTAATGATTTTTTAGTGTTGTGATGATAAATGTGCATTGTGCAGGGCTGTTTCTTATTGTCAATGACCAGTCCCCATGGGCAGGGCTTGGACTGTAATCCCCAGTAAGTAAGAAGAGGAAGTGAGTAAGAGAAAAAGTTGATGAAGAAAGAAAAATACTGACAGGTTCCAGATTTCTTTTGTTTTTCTTTTTTTTTCCTTTCTTCAGCTTAGGGTGGGAGCTAAATCACAATTTTCAAAAAGTCAATATAAATGTTATCACCTTAGGGCAACAGAGATGGAATCCTTAAAAATAAGTAAAAATAACCAAAAGTAGACATATTTTAGAGAATTTCAGTTTATGGACAGTCCAGAGATAGTTGTAGGATTTCTTTTCCATCCTACTAGAAGTGCACTTTTACTGTCTTTCCCTGTACCTGCCGGTTCTTTGAAACCAAATTCTAATAACTGGTAAGTAAAATTGTGGAAGTACAAAAACAAAAATAGCATAGCAGCACAGGTCAAATTTGAGAAAGTTACTTTTCTTTCACATTCTATGGCTGTGGGAGGAAATAGGGATATAGACCTGTGGGGAAATAAATGTCTTGATATGAGAATACATTTAACAGGGGGAAAAAAGTGACAACCTGCGAGATTTGCTACCTCAGGAGAAAAAAAAAAAATTATTTGCTGTCTTCATATCAGACTTTCGCTCTCCTTTCCAGGCCAAGAGTGTGGCTAAAAGTTACTTCTTGCTGAAAGACTGCTGAAGGAAGGGGAATCCCATAGTTACAGGGCTTGATTCCTAAATAAAACATTGTTAGTTCAAAAATTCCAGCAGTTCTTTGGTTGTGTGTGTGTGTGTGTGTGTGTGTGTGTGTGTGTGTCTGTGTGTGTATGTGTGTGTATGCATGTGTGTGTGTTTATGGTGGGAAGGGAGGCAAACATTTTTTGTTATGAGAAGACCATCATAAATACCCTATTCTGGTTTGAAGAGGAGAGAGATCACATAGTTTCAAGGAACTAAAATACTTTGCTATTATTATTATTTTTTTGAAAATGAGTCTTGCCCTGTTGCCCAGCGTGGAGTATGGTGGTGCTACCTCAGCTCACCTCTACCTCCACCTCCATCTCCACCCTCTTTGTTCAAGTGATTCTCGTGCCTCAGTCTCCTGAGTAGCTGAGATTACAGGCGTGCACCACCATGCCCAGCTAATTTTTGTTATTTTTAGTAGAGACAGGCTTTTGCCATGTTGGCCAGAATGGTCTGAAACTCCTGGCCTCAAGTGATCCACCCGCCTCGGCCTCCCAAAGTGCTTGGATTACAGGCTTGAGCCACTGTGCCTGGCCATTACTCTGCTATTCTTATTGACTTCATTAAGGATGGAGTTGGACCTTTGCAGATTGTGTATCCTTTAAGAAAATGTTGCTTTTGTAAATATGATTTAGACTGTATTATTACCTCAAATTATGTATTGTTCTTATGAAGTGTATGTGAGCATGTGTGTATGTATGCTTTTTTTTTTCTTTTAAGATATGGACTCTTCATTTTTCTTTTTAAATTGTACTTTAGATCCTGGGGTACATGTGCAGACCATGCAAGATTGTTGCATAGGTACATTTATGGCAAGGTGGTTTGTTGCCACCATACCTGACATTTCTCCCCATGTTATCCCTCCCTTGCCCTCCCTCCCACTATCCCTCCTGTAGCACCCCCCAATGGACCCCAGTGTGTGATGCTCCCCTCTTTGTGTCCAAGTGCTCTCATTGTTCAATACCCGCCTATGAGTGAGAACGTGCGGTGTTTGATTTTCTGTTCTTATGTCAGTTTGCTGAGAATGATGGTTTCCAGGTTCAACCTTATTCCTACAAGGGATACAAACTCATCGTTTTTTTTTTATGGCTGCATAGTATTCCATGGTGTATATGTGCCACATTTTCCTTGTCCAGTCTATCACTGATGGGCATTTGGGTTGGTTCCAGGTCTTTGCTATTGTAAACAGTGCCATGATGAACATGTGTGTGCATGTGTCTTTATAATAGAACAATTTATAGTCCTTTGGGTATATACCCAGTAATGGGAATGCTGGGTCAAATGGAATTCCTATTTCTAGATCCTTGAGGAATCTCCACATTGTCTTCCACAATCGTTGAACTAATTTACACTCCCACCAACAGTGTAAAATTGATCCTATTTCTCCACATCCTCTCCAGCATCTGTTGTCTCCAGATTTTTTAAATGATTGCCATTCTAACTGGCATGAGATGGTATCTCAATGTGGTTTTGATTTGCATTCCTCTAATAACCAGTGATGAGCATTTTTTCATGTTTATTGGCTTCATATATGTCTTCTTTCAAAAAATGTCTGTTCATATCCTTTGCCCACTTTTGGATGGGTTTTTTTTTTTTTTTTCTTGTAAATCTGTTTCATTTCTTTGTAGATTCTGGGTATTAGCCTTTTGTCAGGTGGGTAGATTGCAAAATTTTTTTCCCATTCTGTTGGTTGTCGGTTCACTCTAATGATTGGTTCTTTTGCTGTACAGAAGCTCTGAAGTGCAATTAGATCCCATTTGTCTATTTTGGCTTTTGTTGCCATTGCTTTTGGTGTTTTAGTCATGAAGTCCTTGCCTATGCCTATGTCCTGAATGGTTTTGCGTAGGTTTTTTTCTAGGGTTTTTATGGTGTTAGGTCTTATGTTTAAGTCTTTAATCCATCTGGATTTAATTTTAGTGTAAGGTGTCAGGAAGGGGTCCAGTTTCTGCTTTCTGCACATTGCTAGCCAATTTTCCCAACGCCATTTATTAAACAGGAGATCCTTTTCCCATTGCTTGTTTTTGTCACGTTTGTCAAAGATCAGATGGTTGTAGATGTGTGGTATTGCTCCTGAAGCATCTGTTCTGTTCCATTGGTCTATGTCTCTGTTTTGATACCAGTACCATGCTGTTTTGATTACTGTTGCCTTGTAGTATAGCTTGAAGTCCGGCAGCATGATGCCGCCAGCTTTGTTCTTTTTGCTTAGGTTTGTCTTGGCTATGCAGGCTCTTTTTTGGTTCCATATGAAGTTTAAAGTGGTTTTTTCCTGTTCTGTGAAGAAGGTCATTGGTAGTTTGATGGGGATAGCATTAAATCTATAAATTACTTTGGGCAGTATGGCCATTTTCGCAATATTGATTCTTCCTAACCATGAGCATGGAATGTTTTTCCATCTGTTTGTGTCTTCTCTTATTTCCTTGAGCAGTGGTTTGTAGTTCTCCTTGAATAGATCCTTTACCTCCTTTATTAGTTGTATTCCTAGGTATTTTATTCTTTTTGTAGCAGTTGTGAATGTGAGTTTGTTCTTGATTTGGCTCTCTGTTATTGGTTTATAGGAATGCTTGTGATTTCTGCACATTGATTTTGTATCCTGAGACTTTGCTGAAGTTGCTTATCAGCTTAAGGAGATTTTGGGCTGAGACAATGGGATCTTCTAAATATACACTCATATAATCTGTAAATAGAGACAATTTGACTTCCTCCTTTCCTAATTGAATACCCTTAATTTATTTTTCTTGTCTGATTGCTCTGGCTAAAACTTCTAATACTATATTGAATAAGAGCAGAGAGAGAGGGCATCCTTGTCTAGTACTGGATTTCAAAGGGAATGCTTCCAGTTTTTGCCCATTGAGTATCATACTCCATTGAGTATGATATTGGCTGTGGGTTTGTTGTAAATAGCTTTTATTATGTTGTGATATGTTCCATCAATACCTAGTTTATTGAGAGTTTTTAGCATAAAGGGCTGTTGAATTTTGTCGAAGGCTTTCTCTGCATCTATTGAGAAAATCATGTGGTTTTTGTCTTTGGTTCTGTTTATGTGGTGGATTACGTTTATAGACTTGCGTATGTTGAACCAGCCTTGCATCCCCGGGGTGAAGCCTACTTGCTCATGATGGATAAGCTTTTTGATGTGCTGTTGCAATCGGTTTGCCAGTATTTTATTGAAGATTTTTGCATCTATGTTCATCATGGAGATTGGCCTGAAGTTTTCTTTTTTTGTGGAGTCTTTACCAGGTTTTGGTATCAGGATGATGTTGGTCTCATAAAATGAGTTGGGGAGGATTCCCTTGTTTTGTATTGTTTGGAATAGTCTCAGAATGATTGGTACCAGCTCCTCTTTGTACGTCTGGTAGAATTTGGCTGTGAACCCATCTGGACCTGGACTTTTTTTTGATTGGCTGGCTGTTAATTGCTGCCTCAACTTCAGCCCTTGTTATTGGTCTATTAGGGGTTTCAACTTCTTCCTGGTTTACTTTTGGAGGGTGCAAATGCTCATGAATTTATCCATTTCTTCCAGGTTTACTGGTTTATGTGCATAGAGTTGTTTGTAGTAATCTCTGATGGTAGTTTGTATTTCTGTGGGATCAGTGGTGATGTCCCATTTTTCATTTTTTATTGCATCTATTTGATTACTCTCTCTTTTCTTTTTTATTAATCTGGCTAGTGGTCTATTTTGTTGATCTTTTCAAAAAACGAGCTCCTGAATTTATTGATTTTTTGAAGGTTTTTTTGTGTCTCTATCTCCTTCATTTCTGCTCTGATCTTAGTTACTTCTTGTCTTCTGCTAGGTTTTGAGTTTTTTTTATCTTGCTCCCTCTAGCTCTTTCAATTTTGATGGTTGGGTGTTGATTTTAGACCTTTCCTCGTTTCTCATGTGGGCATTTATTGCTATAAATTTCCCTCTAGACACTGCTTTAAATGTGTCCTAGAGATTCTGGTATGTTGTGTCCTCATTTTCATTGGTTTTGAAAAACATCTTTATTTCTGCCTTCATTTCATTGTTTATCTAGTCAACATTCAGGAGCCCATTGTTCAGTTTCCATGAAGTTGTGCAGTTCTGAGTTAGTTTCTGAATTATGAGATCTAATTTGATTGCACCGTGGTCTGAGAGACTGTTTGTTATAATTTCCATTTTTTTTTGCATTTGCTGAGGAGTGATTTACTTCCAATTATGTGGTCAATTTTAGAGTAGGTGCCATGCGGTGCTGAGATGAATGTATAGTCTGTGGCTGTGGGGTGGAGAGTTCTGTAGATGTCTATTGGGTCTGCTTGTTCCAGTTCTGTGTTCAAGTCCTGGATATCCTTGTTGATTTTCTGTCTCGCTGATCTGTCTAATGTTGACAGTGGAGTGTTAAAATCTCCTACTATAATTGTGTGGGAGTCTAAGTCTCTTTGTAGGTCATTAAGAACTTGCTTTATGTATCTGGGCACTCCTGTATTGGGTGCATATATATTTAGGATAGTTAGCTCTTGTTGTATTGATGCTTTCACCATTATATAGTGTCTTTCTTTGTCTCTTCTGATCTTTGTTGGTTTAAAGTCAATTTTATCAGTGACTAAGATTGCAACCCCTGCTTTTTTTCTGCTCTCCATTTGCTTGGTATATCTTCTTCCATCCCTTTATTTTGAGTCTATGTGTGTCTTTGTGTGTGAGATGGGTCTCCTGAATACAGTACACCAATGGGTTTTGACTTTTTACCCAGTTTGCCAGTCTATGTCTTTTGATTGGGGCATTTAGGCCATTTACATTTAACATTAATATTGTTATGTGTGAATTTGATCTTACCTTCTCATTTTATTTCATTGAGTTGATCTTCGATCTCTGATATCCTTTATTCTGTTTGATCAATTTGGCTAATGAAACTTGTGTATGCTTCACGAAGTTCTTGTGCTGTGTTTTTCAGCTCCATCAAGTCGTTTATGTTCTTTCTAGGCTGGTTATTCTAGTTAGCATTTCATTTAATCTTTTCTCAAGGTTCCTAGTTTCTTTACATTGGGTTAAAACATGCTTTTTTTTTTTAGCTCAGAGAAGTTTGTTATTACCCAACTTCTGAAGCCTGCTTCTGTCAGCTCGTCAAAATCGTTTTCTGACCTATTTTGATGCCATGCTGGTGAGTTGTTGTGATTTCTCTGGGGAGGAGAGGCGTCTGGACTTTGATGTTTTCATCCTTTTTGCACTGGTTTCTTCCCATCTTCTGAGTGGACATCCTTTCTGTGGAAGTTGGGGTTATTTCTCCTGTATGAGGCTTTTTATTTTTTAAATGCATGTGTCATTGTGCCATTTGAGACAGTCTGTCCTTTGTCTGCCTGTAGAGGCACTGCTGGGCTTCCTCAGTCCCAGGCAGGCTGCTGTTTATTCTTTGCCTGGTTTCCATACTTGGGTCAGCCCTGCCTTCCAAATGGCGGGCTCTTTCCTTCACTGAGCCTGCTGTTCCTGGGTAGAGGATGTGTTAACTGAGAAATTCTCCCAGAAGAGGGACTCTGGTTGCTGGATCTTATGGGGGAGGGGCCTGTCTGGTCGTATCCCCCTCCCCACTTTCAACTCTCCCTTCTGTGGGATGGGCAGTTCCTTTTTGCAAGCTTTCTTGATATTAGTCCAAATCTCTGCCCTGGTCTGCTCTAACAAGGCACTGATCTGTCTGGTGCTGCCAACCTGGGCTGTTGCCCGGGTCTGTGACTCCGGGTGGTTCTCAGCAACACAGCATTTCCCTGGTCTGTGTGCTTCCGAAGTCTTGGAGTGAATTGCTGCATCTGATTCAGAGAACCAAGGAGGTGATGCCCCACCCCTCCATCCTCCATGCCTGATACACTTTCTAGGTGGGGCAGTGCCCCACCTTACCTCAGCTGGACGCCTTTGGGCTGCTTTTGCTGCCTTTTTTTGGGGTTAATCCCACTGTTCAACCAGTCCCTTTAAAACAAAACCAGTACCTCACTAGGAGACGTGGATATTGCAATGGTTCAGTCTCACTCGGTGGTAGCTGCACTTCTGAGAAGCTTCCTTTTGGTCATCTTCCCAACTTCCATGTAATGTATGCTTTCCCAGTTATCCACAGGCCACTGGGAGTGGGGTATAGGGCCAGAAAAGAGCAAAAGCATTGATATGATCAAAGTCTCCAAAGATCATACTTAGAAACTCCTGGTGCTAATTCAGTCAGAATAACCTAGACTTTTGGAAGTATCTCCAAGTCCATTTATTTTATTCTGAAGCTGATAGGCTTTAGATATGTCTTTCATCTGAATCTCATGTTGAAATGCAATCCCCAGTATTGGAGATAGGGGGCTGGATAGGAGGTGATTGGATCATGAGGGTAGATTTCTCATGAATGATTTAGCACCATACCCTTGGTGCTGTCCTTTCAACAGTGAGCAAGTTCTTGTGGGATCTAGTTATTGTAAAGTGTGTAGCACCTTCCCCTTACTCTTTCTTTTGCTTCTCCTCCTGCCATGTGAGATGCCTGTTCCCTCTTCACCTTCTGCCATGATTAGAAGCTTCCCAAGGCCTCCCCAAAAGCTAATTCTGGCACTATGCTTTCTATACAGCCTGCAGAACCGTAGCCAAATAAAATTCTTATAAATTACCCAGTCTCTGGTATTTCTTTTTCTTTTCTTTCTTTTTTTTTTTTTTTTTTTCTTTTTGAGACAGAGTCTGCTGTGTTGCCCAGGCTGGAATGCAGTGGTGCAATCTTGGCTCACTGCAACCTCTGCCTCCTGGGTTCAAGTGATTCTCCTGCCTCAACCTCCCGAGTAGCTGGGACTACAGGTGCCTGCCACCAACCTCCCGAGTAGCTGGGATTACAGGCTAATTTTTTGTATTTTTAGTAGAGATGGAGTTTTACTATATTGGCCAGGCTGGTCTCAAACTCCTGACCTTGTGATCCATCCACCTTGGCCTCCCAAAGTGCTGGGATTACAGGCATGAGCCACAGCGCCCAGTCCAGATATTTCTTCATAGCAATGCAAGAACAACGTAATACAGATGCCTTTGGTATAGAAGATGAGTTTCTATTGAAGAGACTTTCTTCCATCAGCAGGAAAATAATTTAGACAGTTTTAACTTGATCATGTTAGGAGATGTAATTTTTACATGTTAATATTTAGAAAATGTAGGTTATAAGAGCTAGTTATTAGATATTGAAATTAGAAAATATTAAATGAATTCACATTATCAGTATAATGTTACACTCTTGAACTTTACTTAAAAAGAATCTGAACTCTAGAAATGCTTTTTTTTTTTTTAGAGCAGTAACTCTGCCCTTGTTATTTTACAATATGGTATCAGATGTTTGTCATTTTTTGGCTTCCCAATTTGAACCCTCAACCTATATTTGGAAACTGCTTTATATCTGAGTCTTGGTAGCAGGCTGAACCTGAGAATGTTTCCCAACAGAAGAGGACATTCTTGCCACCTGTACTTCCTCTGCGTGTGTGTGTGTGTGTGTGTTTGAGACAGAGTCTCACTCGGTTGCCCAGGCTGGAGTGCAGTGGCTTGAAGCAGTTCTCCTGCCTCAGCCTCTCAAGTAGCTGGGACTACAGGTGCATGCCACCACGCCCAGCTAATTTTTTGTAGTTTTAATAGAGACAGGTTTCACCATGTTAGCCAGATGGTCTTGAGTTGATCCACCTGCCTAGGCCTCCTAAAGTGCATGTGTGTTTTAAATGAAACTGAAGCATTTTATTGGTTTGTGGCCATTGCAAAAAGAATTATTAGTCAAAAAATCCCTTTCTAGATTTTTATATTGATCAAATAAAGTCACTGAAGATACATTTTATTGGTTAGCTAAATTCTGGAATATATGCAATTAGAAGATGATCCTTCAACTTTCCTTTACTAGTAAACTAAAAAATATTTAGAATAATGATTCTCCCTGCCTACATATTGGAATCACTTGGAGAGTTATAAAAAATGCTAATGTCTAAGCACTATCCTAGAACAAATTAAATCAGTATCTTTGTGGTTGGGATCTAGGAGCTGGAATTATTCCAAAGTTTCTGTAGGAATTTTAATGCATAATCAGGTTTGCGAATAATTGATTTAGAGCAGAGCAGGGATTGGCAAACTTTTTGTAAAGGCCAGACAGTAAATATTTTAGGCTTTGCAGGCATTATGTTCCATGTTGCAACTACTCAATTCTGCCGTCGTAGTGCAAAAACAGCCACAGACAATATATAAATAAGTGGGAATGGCTGTGTTTTAGTAAAACTGTTTACAAAACAGTCTACAGGACAGAACTGGCCTACAAGCCTTGGCTTGTCAACCCTTGGCTTAAAGGACTAGAGAGAAGGACAAGAGGATTTTTTTTTAAAGAAAAAACTTTTTAGCAATGCTGCAGTAGAAACTTCTGTCTTTTTTTTAACACCTTAAAGATGTGGTTGGTTCACACTCAGAATGATTTGAAATAAATATAACCTAAATAATAGCAGAAATTACACTTGTCAGAACTTAAACATATGAAAAAAACCCTCAATGTCACTGATCATTACAGAAAGGCAAATCAAAATCACAATGAGATACCATCTCTCGCCAGTCAGAATGATGGTTATTAAAAAGTCAGGAAACAACAGATGCTGGTGAGGCTGTGGAGAAATAGAAACACTTTTACAATGTTGATGGGAATGCAAATTACTTCAACCATCGTGGAAGACAGTGTGGTGATTCCTCAAGGATAGAACCAGAAATACCATTTGACCCAGCAATCTCATTACTGGTTATATACTCAAAGGAATATAAAGCATTCTATTATAAGGACACATGCACATATATGTTTATTGCAGCACTATTCACAATAGCAAAGACATGGAATCAACCTAAATGCCCATCAGTGATAGACTGGATAAAGAAAATGTGGTACATATATACCATGGAATACTATGCAACTATGAAAAGAAATGAGAACATGTCCTTTGTAGGAAAGTGGGTGGAGCTGGAAGTCATTATCCTCAGCAAACTAATGCAGGAACAGAAAGCCAAACACTGCATGTTCTTACTCATAAGTGGGAGCTGAACAATAAGAACACATGGACACAGGAGAGGAACAACACACAGTGGGGCCTGCTTTGGGGAGACAGGGGAGAGAGAACATCAGGATAAACAGCTAATGCATGTGGGGCTTAATACCTAGGTGATGGGCGGACTTGTGCAGCCAACCACCATGCCACACATTTACCTATGTAACAAACCTGCACATTCTGTGCATATGTGCAACTTAAAAAAAAAAATAAGGAATTACTCCTGTCCCCTTGTCTTTGAAAATTTACATAAAATCTAAGTATGTCAACTCATGGCCCATATCCCAAGGACTTGGGAAATACAGTTTTTACCCCATGGTTTCACTTATATTCTCAAGATTACTTCTTGTTCCAAAATTGACTACATCACTTTTCCTATGGCTGATCTCTTCTTTCTCTTCCATGACAACCTTGCTTTCTCCCCTTAATGTGTGCATAGCAGGCTCTCCTGAAGTTTCAGGCAAAGAAAGATATTTATCTTACAGCAATATAAACAATTTAAGTTTGGTTATTAATATCTCTCTTCTAAAAAGCCTATTGGCCATCTAAGGAGTTTCCCCAAATACTGTTTGATGTGAAATTATTATAATCAAACTATCTCTCACATTAAAATGATAATATAGTGCTATATTTTGACAACATATGTCCAAATTGGAGTACTATTTCAGTTTTAACAGTAACTGTTTAGATTCATAAACAGTTATGAACCATCGGCCTGAGAGAACAGCATTATCATAGACACTCGCAAACACATAAGTCCAAACAAACAGAAAGTAGCTCACAAGATATATATATATACATATATATCTTTAATCAAATTATATAGTGTATACATCTTACACAAGTTATATTTAAATAAAATTGAATATTCTATATTCTATACAGAATAATATACTATGATAGCATATATGTACGTTATAAAAATAGTATATAGTACACTATATATATTACGTATACTATGTACATTATAGTGTATATAGTATATCACATGATTTCATTTGAATATAATTTCTTTTTTTGAGACGGAGTCTCACTGTGTTGCCCAGGCTGGAGTATAGTGGTGCCATCTCAGCTCACTGCAACCTCTGCCTCCTGGGGTCAAGCGATTCTTGTGCCTCAGCCTCCCAGGCAGCTGGGATTACAGGCATGCACCACCATACCCAGCTAATTTTTGTATTTTCAGTAGAGATGAGGTTTTGCCATGATGGCCACATTGGTCTTGAACTCCTGGCCTTAAGTGACCCACCGGCCTAGGCCTCACAAAGTGCTTGGATTACAGGCATGAGCCACCACACCCAGCCTGAATATAATTTGTTTAATGAAAATAAATTGTTAACTAGGTGGTAAGGCATCAGGGAATTACTATCCTGACTTTAACTTTTTCTGAAAATACCTGCAACAAAAGCTGAAATTTCAAGAGCTCTTAGCATTCAAAGAATGGGTCAGAATCTTGCAAATGGTATTAGCGGGTAGAGCATAACCTTAGTAGAGCCAAAGATAGAAATGTGGGAACAATGGAAGATGAGGGTAGCAAGAAATTTAGCCTGAGAGAAATAGTGATGTTGAAAGAGGGAGTGGCATAGTGAGAATTACAAGTGGAATTCAGCAGATAGTGCCAGGCTGTATGTACACAGTGAACTTCATGATTTGCATTAATGAATAGGTCTGAAACCTAGAATTTAGAATGGAATCTGTATCTCAAAGCTTGAAGGGACTTTGGAAGGAAAAAGCACATTTACCAAGGACTAACCATGCACCGAGCATAGCATTTTTGTACAGGTATTTTCAGGGAGGTAATACCTTTGAAGCCAGGTAATATAGATGCAAATCTTGGCCCTGCCACCTTTCTGCTTTGTGGCCCTGGAGAAATTAATTAACCCATTTAGTTCTTTGGTTCCTTCCTTCCTTTCTCCCTTTCTTTTTTGTTTTCTTGGAACTTAATGGAACATACTGGGCTCACTTTCTTGGAATTTCTTTTCCTGTCTTCTTCCTTATCTCCTTCTCCCTCTCTTCTTCTCTTCCTCTCCCTCTGTCCCCGTACTCCAGTTTCCTCATGTATATGTGGGAGAGGAAGTCTTTTGCAAGAATTTTGTGCGAATAAAATTGAAACGGTTCTCTGAAGTGTATGGATCATTGTAGCTACTCAATGGATGTTAATTTTCTGCTATCCCTTTAATAGTTTAGAACACTGAGGATTAGAGGTTAGGTGTCGTCTTTGATGAAGAGTTTTGGCCAAATTTAGGGTGTTATTTTTTCCCCTGGTCTGATACCCGCCTCCCCAACCTTAATTACACTTTGTCACCATTCAAGTTTGAATGATGTCTACTAGGTGTGCTGGACACATCTGGTGATGCCACATCACTAGGCAGTTTCTAAAAAGGCAACAATTACTTTCTGTTTCCTAGAAATGCGTAAAAATAGCCATGTCATGGAGACAGCAAGGCAGATGACCAATCAACTGTCCCTGAAGGTACCTAATTTAATCCCGTGGTTGAGTTAGATAGAAAAGAATGGTAAGGTATTGTATAATAGCAAAGGGCAGGTACCTAGATGATCTGAGTGGAATAGCAAAAGTATTTGTTAATGAAAAAGTGTTTCTTGATGGGCCACTGGGATGGTGGAGCTAAGCTTTTGGGATATTGTGGATATAATATGAAAGCTATTTTTTCAACTTTGAGATATTTCATCTGTCATTTTCTGGCATAACTGGACATTAAGAAGACATTCAACATTGAGCTCACTGATTGAGATTCACGCAGAATAGAAGCTTCAAAAAGTCTCTTTTCCTGGGAAAGGTCAGGCTTACCTAAGCACTCTGAGACCCAAGTGTGGTATTATTCATACTGGACAGATGCAAAAGGGCACTGGCTCAAACTCCTTCTCTTTCTTCATTTGTTTTTTATAGCAAAATATACAAGGATGGCCATGCCTGTGTATTGTACAAGTCAAGAGCCATGTGACTTGTGGTTTTATGAATTTAACTGGTAGCTCTTTCCAATGTGTAATATACACCTTGCTCCTAAGAATATACCCTAGGGGCAGATATGTAGATTCATTGATGGCAGATATGAGACATAGTGCCTTTTACTGGGGCTGTGGTCCCAGTGGTCAGACAAGAAACAGACATGCTGAGTGGTGTGCTCTCAGACAGTAAATGGAAGGATTGATGTCACTTGATAGTCTATATTTCACAATAAGGCACTAAGTCTAGCTCTCTATTCCTTCAGAACTGAATCATGTGCACCAGCCTAAAAAAGGAAAACTAAAAGCAGAACATGAAGAATATGTTCCATTATAAGCTCAGGAGGGAGGTGAAAAGTTTAAGCAAATGAAAAACAGAATCATTGTCAACGATTGGATATTGTGATTCACATACAAATGCACTAAGTCATTAACCAACTGCCAATTTTGTGTTTTGGGGGCAAGAGAAAATATTATAAGATATAAGATGGATATTTAGCTAGTTTTCCTTAGCATGATAAAATGCAGGCTTTCGATCTTTTCCAACTCTCATGTGCTGTGGAGAAAGGGTTTTAGCAGAGAGTGAAAGAACAGATCCCTGCCACAGAGACACAAAGCCAGTATAATCAGAGGAGGAAAAGACCGTATTATTTAGAATAAACAAGAATGAGAGAGCAATTTAATTGGTTCCTGATGTTCCACATAACAAAGGCCAGAGCTCTTAAAACCCAGTGGCTTACTTTTATTTGTGAATATATTTGAGTTTTTTAAAGTTGGGTTTTCTGGCCGGCACAGTGGCTCACGCCTATAATCCCAGCACTTTGGGAGGCCAAGATGGCCAGCTCACGAAATTAGGAGTTTGAGACCAGCCTGAACAACACGGTGAAACCCCACCTCTACTAAAAATACAAAAATTAGCTGGACATGGTGGTGCATGCCTGTAACCCCAGCTACTCAGGAGGCTGAGGCAGGAGAATCGCATGAACCTGAAAGGTGGAGGTTGCAATGAGCCAAGATTGTGCCATTGCACTCCAGCCTGGGCAACAGAGTGAGACTCTGTCTCAAAAAAAGAGAAAAAGAAAAAAAAAAACCAAAAAAACAAAAAATGGTTTTCCATCTGTGTTGGTAGAATTCCAGTCAAGGAACTTCAATCCTGGCTGCTTTGATCTTGTGCTCACCTTTCAAAACCATAGAAAGGTCTTCTCTTTTCCTTTATGTAAAAGTACTTCCAGCCAGTATTTAATATGAAAGGGATGTTTATCAGACTTGGGATGGGCATATTGAAGCTATTCAGAAGTTGGCACTTTCTTTCCATGTCTCTTCTTTTTTCTCATATACACACTTCTTTTTTTCCTACCAGTCTCAGTGCCTTAACTATATTTCCTGTTGTGTATTTGTACAGCTGAGAGTGGAATAGGTAGAAATTAATAAAGTTCTTTTAAAAGTGAGTGAGAAGAATAGTAATTAAAGGGGAATTGCTGCATAGGAGAGAAATGTGCATAAATTCAATTGCAAAACCTCTGACTGACAGTGAGCTATGATTATTTCAGAGAGCTGACAATTTCAGTACTGTGTGTTTGCCAGATCTTGATCTGAAGTCCAGACTTAGAGGCGGTATTTAGAAGATAATTCTCAGTGGGTGCCATTGTTACATTTTTGTAAATTTTCTATCTCTAGGAAAGCTATCTGTCTATAAGTTATTTAAATTCAGTAAATCAAATAGGTTTCTTTGTGAACTTTTGCAAATAAGAATAGAATTCATTATTTTAAAAACCAACTGAGAATCATAAAATAGATTTTCTTTTTTCATGTGAAAGAAGTACTTAGTTCCTGGATCATGAAGCCTAATGACCTGAGACAACTCTAAAGTAACTAACATTTTTCAATCTACTTTCCACATAATGTTTTTTATAAGCTGTGATACTCATCAGTTAGCTGACATATATTTAACATGTTTCTGATACAAGGTATGCATACTTGCAGCGTTTACGTTTTTCTCAACCTTTAAAACAAAACATTCAGTGAGAAATGTGCTTCTATTTTAAGAAAAATAAATTTTTGATCAACCTTAATTTACAAAATAAGACACAATATAATAGATATTTTCATGTCAAAAAGAATTAATTACTTGACCAAAAAATTACTACATAATTCCTTTAAATTAAAGACTCTGGCAACACTATGTAGGTATACTTTTACTAACCATAATGTCATCAACATGCAACTTTTCAGTAAAGATTGCAATAAAGGACCACAACCTTCTAATTAGTTGTGTTTTAACTGTTTTTAATAAAACAACCACAGCCTTTGCCTGTATTACACTTCTGCAGCCAACCGTTTTTGAAAATTTTTTTTTTTTATATTCTTCTAATACAGAACTCTAGTATCACTTGGAATATTTAAGCCTTTTTTCATAAGGTCTATAGGATGGAAGCTTTCTTGAAAGATAATGAGTTAGTAGAATTACGGTGAAGGATAAAGGTGCCAGGACAATGTCAGCTTTTAAATATTTATTTATTATACATTCCAGATGATAGAAAAGAAATGCTGGAGCAAGAAGTCAGCTGTTTTAACGTTTCTCTCTGAATCAAAGAGGGGAGGGGATTTTATGGATCCCAGCTGTGCTGACTTTCGGGTTTCCTGGCTCGTTACCATTTCTGTATTCTGTAGTCTGCATGTCCAAAGCTCAAGGGGGATTTTGATCCAGCAACTCTTGCACAAGTTAGTTTTCTTTTTTAAAATAAAGAATATCAGATACTTGTAATGCTTAGCATACTGCCATGATGCACTTAAATGCCAGGCCAAGGCAGGGCAGGGGTGGCGGTGCAGAGATGTGGGGGAGACTGGGTAAGGAGGAGATGGGGAGATGCTGAGAAAAGAGACATGAAGAAAGAGGGGAAAAGAGGAAGAAAGACTCCCAGAAAGTGAGCCCAGTGTGTTCCATTAGGTTCCAGGGAAGGAAAAAGGGAAGGGAGAAAAGAAGGAAGGACCCAAACAACTAAGAATTGAGAGGACTAAAGGACCGTATGTATTATTTTTTAAATCCCTTTTCTAGGTCAGTAGTTCTTAAAAAAATTTCTTTTTTCTGAAATAGTCTTACTCTGTTGCTCAGGCTTGAGTGCAGTGGAGCAATCTCGGTTCACTGCAGCCTTGACCTCCCAGGCTCAAGCAATCCTCCTACCTTAGCCTCTCTAGCAGCTGGGACTACAGATGTGTACCACAATGTCTGGCTAATTTTTTTTTTTTTAAATTTCTTGTAGAGACAGGGTTTCACCATAATGCCCAGGCTTGGAGGTCAGTAGTTCTTGAGTGTTAGTATGCATCATAATCATCTGGAAAGCTTATGAGATGCAGTGTCCCAGGACCTGTTCAGAGTTTCTGACTTGTTGGGATGAGTCTGAGGTCTGGGAATTTGCATTTGAACAAAGAAATAATTAATAGTAATACTAGTGTTGAAAACCAGTTCATACAGGTATTAGGGCCTTGGAGAGGTTGCTTAAAGATGGGATATATGCAACTGGATGAGGTTATATACACAGAAAGAATGAACATTTCAGATGGAACTAAAGGATATGGGGAGAGAAGTGACTAATGAGCAAAACAAGAGTAACACTAACGATACGTGGGAGAAGGGGGGTTGAAGGAGGAAGTGAGTAGCTACGAGACCCATTTTAGCTTATAACATCCAGATTTGCCTACTGAAATCAAATAGAAGATGACCATGTTGCTGTTAAGGCATTCATTAAATTAGACAGAGCTTATGGCTGAATTTCTTGATCACATATTCCGACATTTCTCTTTGAGATACTTATTGCACAACAGAGAAATTACAAGAAAGTACCATCAGAAATAAATGACTGAAATAATTGTACTTATTCCCAGAGAGGAAGATAGCATTTCAAAGTAGCCGAAGCAAACCTGCCCTAGAAGAGATGCGATCAAAAAATTCACAAACGGAAGAATGGAAGGCTGTTATTCTCTGCCTCAGAAAAGAAAACGTCAAAGTTCAAGTGCCTGTTTTAAGGGTTTAGAGTTCAAAATGTTACCTGGTTAGCCACTAATGATTACAAATTTTTTATGTATGAAATACTTGGAGGTAGACATAGGGTTGGAAGGAAGCCTAAAGTTGGATTTACACAGCACTTTACCTAAGTTTGAGAAAGTCAGCTGTTCATCTCAAAGAATAAGGGGTGATGGAGATTACTGGTATTGGAGTAGGGGTGGCTAAACCTATCCTAGTCTCTCTTTTTTTTTTTTTTTTTTTTGGCATGCTAACAACAAGGATACTATTCCCTGAAGCAAATTCACATGTCTCACTAAAATGTCCATAAAACCACAGAAAAAAAAATGAAAACATGAGTTTTCAAAAAGGCTGACAAACTATTGTCTCAATTCTGGAGGGAACTCTACTGACTACTATCAAGACCTCAGAATAACCTATACATGCCCCACCACTGCCGCCTCTGTTTCAAAAGCGTTCACTTACCCTGGTATGCCAATCTTCTCAGTGTCCCTACGTCCTCCACAGGAAGGCATGTGGTAATGCCAGGTGCCCCTGTATGGCTCACACAAACATGAGAAGCCACCTATCCAGCCACTCTCTCGGCCAGTGCTACCTTATAGCTCTCATACATTGTTGAACAACACATTAGACAAGTGTGGACAGGGGTTTCACTGGTCCCAAGAAAGCAGTCCATGGGCTCCAGAGTTCTGTTTCCCTGACACCTTTTCTAGATGTTCTTCTCTACTCTTAAGAGGAAAAAAGTGAGGACAGTGGTATCTGATTTCAACCTCTCCTTTCTCTCAAAACTCTGCTAGAAAAAGAAAGGATGAACTTTCACTCTTTTCTATGTGGCAGGGGCTTTGTTGAGTGCTATCTACTTTATACCTGAAATGAAACTCTATGATCAAGCTAGTGATTACGTGAGAACTCAGATAATTTAGGAAATCTTCTTCCCTCTGTTCAAAGCCATTTGACAGTAGCTGAACATTGACTGCTTTCTTTCTCTTGCTCTCCTGCTATTAACAGTCCTAGTCATCTCTATCATCCAAATTAGATAGTTGCTCAAAAAAGAAAAACCACATTAAAATATTTCAACAAATATTTTTGTATTACATAAATATTTTCCTCAGCTTATTGCTTAAAAAAATTCCTTGTTTTTATTTGTAGGCATTTTAAATTGTTATTTAATTTAAATCTATCAATCTTTTTCTTTATGTTTTCTTCCAGTGGTGTTATGCCAAACCATCCTGAAGTCAAAAGATTTTTTAAAAAATCAATCAAATATTTTTCTAATACCTTTGTATATAATGTAGATATTTACTTCATGAATAACCACGGCAGTACCCTCTATCTTAGTAAATGGTACTTCCTTTGTTCCCCTTGTTCAGGGCAAAACTTTGGCATCATCTTTACTCTGTCTTCCTCTTATGTTAACACATTCAATCCCTAAGCAAACTCTCTTAGCTTTTCCATTGAAATATATTCAGAATCCAACCAGCTCTTGTCTGGTCAATTACAGAAGCCTCCTAAATGGTCTCCTTTTCCCTGTCTCCTGGTAGTCTCTTTTCAACATGGCAGGCAGACTGTTCCTTTAACACATGTAATTTTTTCTGCCTAAAACCAACAGCTTACCATCTCATTCAGAGGCAAATCCAAAGTCCTCCCCATGGGATGCAAGGCCTTCTGTGGTCTCTCCTGCAGCACACATATCAACTACCACCACACACAGCCTTCTCTGACTTTCTCTCCTAGCCTTCTTTCCCTTATTCCTTTCTCTCCAGCTATGACCTAGACTTTACTGCTGTTCATTGAATAAAGGAAGCAACTGTCATCTCAGGACTATTGTGCTTGCCTTCCCTTCTACCTGGAATGTGCACTCTTGTCCCTTCCTCCCCTCCTTATCGGCTTTCAAAGGCCATCATTACAAAAGCTCATTCCTGATCACTTTATCTAAAATAAGCGCTCACAACACTCATTGCTACCTGACATATTACTTATGAGTCAATTTTCTGTCTCCTCCCATTAAAACAGAAGCTTGAGGGAGAGCTGTGTTTTGGGCACTGTCGTATCCCCAAGATCCAAAAGGGGACTCTATTACCTTTATTAAGATGCCTTTTTAAAAAATATTTTGACCACATTTTGGGATGATTTATGAATAAAATACCAAGTCATTTTTAAACACCTAAAATCAATTTTATGTACTTATTTTTAAATTTTATAATAGTGAAATCTATTCTAAAATATTGCCTTTAAAACATTTTAACCTATACTTACGTCAGATTGGTTTGTACTTTGTTTTACTGTATTAAAATCTCCTTGTATTTCTAATAATTTTTGCTTTAGGTAGTTTAATGCAACACTGCTTGAAGCTCAAAGGTTCACTACTATACCTTCTTGATAAATTATGCCATGTATTCCTATGAACTGTGTTTACCTCATTTAATTTTTTCCTTTAATATTACTTAATCTGATCTTAATAAGGCCATCCATAAGTTTTAATATTAGCATTAGCTTAGTACTTTCCCATCCTATATATTTTCAAACTTCTGTTTTCTTTTCATTCTAGGCATACTTCTTAAAAACAGACTTTTAAAATTCACTCAATCTTTAAAAAAATGTTCAAACCTGCTTTTATTGCTATCATACCTGTGTCTGTCAATTATTTAGAAACAAATTTCAGACATCATATCAGTTTACATTTAAATATTTCGGTGAATATCTCAAAAATAATTCTTTTTAAACATAACTATAATAGTGTTATCATCTAAAAATTAATAATAGTTACTTAATATCATGAAATACTCAGATACAATTCAAATATTCCAATTGTCTCTCTCTCTTTCTTTTTTTTTTTTTTTAGATAAAGTCTTGCTCTGTTACCCAGCTACAGTGCAAGGGTATGAACTCAGTTCACTGCAACCTGTGCCTCCTGAGCTCAAGCCAACCTCCCACCTCAGTATCCTGAGTAGCTGGGACTACAGGGACATGCCACCATGCCCAGGTAATTTTTGTATTTTTTTGTGGAGATAGGGTTTCACCATGTTGCCCAGGCTGGTCTTGAATTCTTGAGCTCAAGCGATCTACCAGCCTCAGTCTCCCAAATTGCTAGGATTACAGGTGTGAGCCACCGTGTCTGGCTTATTTTTAAAAATATAATTTGTTTGTTTCAGATCCAACTAATATCTAAGCATTGAAACAGGCCAATATATCCCTTAAATTCTGTTTAATCTAAAGATCCACCTCTATGTCTGATTTTTTTTCTTATTTTTACCCTTTAGTCAAATTCCTCACCTAAAACTGTCCCAAAGTGAATTGTCAAGAGAGTGCTCTTGGACTTAACAATGAATGGTACATTTCACTGGTAGCTTCTTATTTATTTTATATTTTCCAGGTTTCATCAACATCTTAGACCAGAGTCAGGTGCAACAAGAGTTAGGTACAAACATCATCTCTCCCTGCTATGCCTGCTATGTCCATGGCTTAGTAGTAGTTTCACGAGGTAGTATGTATAACCAGTGAGAAGCACATGGAGTCAGTTACGTAAACTTTCTAAAAATTCTTACCTTTCTGCTTTCTCTTATTATATATTGGAGTTGGGGGAAAAAGTGTTGTTAATAGCTAGGACATATTATGCCATCTCTTATTATAGCTTGTAAGTCTGCCCCTACTTTTTAGTATCTCTCTTTAGAAAGTGCATACTTGGAACCTCATTATTTTCAGCTGTCACTTTAGTTACCAATTTTTGTAAAATGGGAAAACTTACGCTCAGCACCATATTAGATATCACATAGCAGTTGGTCTCCCATATATTTTCTTTATATCAATAACAATAGCCAGCATTTGTTAAGTATTTTATGTCAGATCTTTAGAATTTTGCATAAATTATCTCATTTAATCCTCAGGACAATTCAGTAACAGAGGTACTATTAGCTCAATATAATAGAGGAGAAAATTGACACCTAGAAAAGTTAACTAAAGCAGTAGGAGGCTAAATAGCTTAAAAAGGTGTAGAGCTAGAGGAGGATCCAAGATGGCTGAATAGGAACAGCTCCAGAGTGCAGTTCCCAGGGAGAACAGTGCAGAGGATGAGTGCTCACTGCATTTCCAAACAAGTTTTCACTGCCCACAGACCAGGAGATTCCCAGGACGAAAAGCACCAGGAGTTTTCAGCACAGTGGTTTCAGCCGGTGCTGCCTTGGTGCACAGAAACTCACACAAATCTGGGTGGCTGTTTTGACTGGCGCCTGGGAGACAGAGCCACCCAATTCCACTGAAAGGGAGGGGCCTGAGACAGGGAGCCAGGCGATCTGCCTCGGTGGGTACCACCCCCACAAAGCAAGCAATCTGAAATGCTCTGGATTTAGAGTTTCACAGCAAGGGCAGCTGGACCCAGGATGGTCCAGCTCAGTGGGGGGAAAGGCATCCCCCGCTACTGAGGAAGTCTGCCACTACCGAGGGAGTTCACACAGCAGCTGGGCAGAGACTGCAGTGGTTCAGCAATGCCTTTGCTGACAGACTGTGACTAGACTACTCCCTGTGGGGCAGGGCATCTATGAAAAAAGGCAGCAGCACAACAGGAACTTATAAATAAAGCTTACCTTCCTAGGACAGATCACCTGGGAAAAGAGGTGGTTATGAGTTCAGCTGCAGCAGACTTAAAGGTACCTGCCCAGCAGCTCTGCATGGAACAACAGAGCTCCCACCACAGCACTTGAGCTCCTATAAGGGACAGACTGTCTCCTCAAGTAACTCCCCAACCCCCATATACCCAAAGAGACACCTCATAAAGGAGAGCTCAGGCTGACATCTGGTAGGTACCCTTCTGGGACAAGGATAGCAGAGGAAGAAACTGGTGGCAACCCTTCCTGTTCTGCAGCCCCCGTGGGTGATCTCTAGGCAAGCAGGGTCTGGAGTGGAACTCCAGCAGTCCTGCAGCAGAGAGACCTGACTGTTAGAAGGAAAACTAAGAAACAGAAAGAAACAGCTTCAACATCAAAAGAAAGGATGTCCACTCAGAGACCCCATCCAAAAGTCACCAACTGCAAAGACCACAGGTAGATAAAGCCATGAAGATGGGAAGAAAGCAGTGCAAAAAGGATGAAAATACCAAAAAGCAGAACACATTTCCTCCTTCAAGGGATCACAACTCCTCACCAGCTAGGGATCAAAGAGAGTAAAATACCTAGGAATACAACTAACAAAGGATGTAAAAGACCTCTTCAAGAACTACAAACCACTGCTCAAGGAAATAAGAGAGGACACAAACAAATGGAGAAGCATTCCATGCTCATGGTTAGGAAGAAGCAATATTGTGAAAATGGCCATACTGCCCAAAGTAATTTATAGATTCAACGCTATACCCATCAAGCTACCAATGACCTTCTTCACAGAACTGGAAAAGACCACTTTAAACTTCATATGAAAACAAAAGAGAGCCCACATAGCCAAGACAAGCCTAAGCAAAAAGAACAAATCTGGAGACATCACACTACCTGATTTCAAACTATACCACAAAGCTACAGTAATCAAAACAGCAGGATACTGGTACCAAAACAGAAATACAGACCAATGGAACAGAACAGAGGCCTTGGAGGCAACACCACACATCTAAAACCATCTGATCTTTGACAAATCTGACAAAAACAAGCAATGGGGAAAGGATTCCCTGTTTAATAAATGGTGTTGGGAAAACCGGCCAACAGTGTGCAGAAAGCAGAAACTGGACCCCTTCCTGACTCCTAACACTAAAATTAACCCCAGAGGGATTAAATATTTAAACATAAGATCTAAAACCATAAAAACCCTAGAAGAAAACCTAGGCAAAACCATTCAGGACATAGGCACAGGAAAGGACTTCATGACTAAAACACAAAAAGCATTGGCAACAAAAGCCAAAATAGACAAATGGGATCTAATTAAACTTCTGAGCTTCTGTGTAGCAAAAGAAACAACCATTAGAGTGAACCAGCAACCAACAGAATGGGAAAAAATTTTTGCAATCTACCCATCTGACAAAGGGCTAATATCCAGAATCTACAAACAACTAAAACAGTTTTACAAGGAAAAAAAAAATCCAAAAGTGGGAGAAGGATATGAACACTTTTCAAAAGAAGACATATATGAGGCAAACAAACATATGAAAAAATGCTCATCATCACTGATTATTAGAGAAATGCAAATCAAAACCACATTGAGATACACCTCACACCAGTTAGAATGGAAATCATTAAAAAGTCTGAAGACAGCAGATGCTGGAGAGAATGTGGAGAAATAGGATCACTTTTACACTGTTGGTGGGAGTGTAAACTAGTTCAACCATTGTGGAAGACAGTGTGGCGATTCCTCAAGGACCTAGAAATAGAAATTCCATTTGACCCAGCAATCCCATTACTGGATATAGACCCAAGGAATATAAATCATTCTATTATAAAGACACATGCACACGTTTGTTCATAGCGGCACTGTTTACAATAGCAAAGGCTTGGAACTGGCTGGGCACGGTGGCTCATGCCTGTAATCCCAGCACTTTGGGAGGCCAAGGTAGGTGGATCACGAGGTCAAGAGATCAAGACCATCCTGGTCAACATGGTGAAACCCCGTCTCTACTAAAAGTACAAAAAATCAGCTGGGCATGGTGGCGCGTGCCTGTAATCCCAGCTACTCAGGAGGCTGAGGCAGGAGAATTGCCTGAACCCAGGAGGCAGAGGTTGCAGTGAGCCGAGATCGCGCCATTGCACTCCAGCCTGGGTAACAAGAGCTAAACTCC